>NC_037668.1:135039152-135339152 GCF_003255815.1 Theropithecus gelada
ATCAAAAAGCTTATCCACCATGATCAAGTGGGCTTCATCCCTGGGATGCAAGGCTGGTTCAACATTCGCAAATCAATAAACATAATCCAACATATAAACAGAACCAAAGAACCACATGATTATCTCAATAGATGCAGAAAAGGCTTTTGACAAAATTCAACAGCCCTTCATGCTAAAAACGCTCAATAAATTCGGTATTGATGGAACGTACTTCAAAATAATAAGAGCTATTTATGACAAACCCACAGCCAATATCATACTGAATGGGCAAAAACTGGAAAAATTCCCTTTGAAAACGGGCACAAGACAGGGATGCCCTCTCTCACCACTCCTATTCAACATAGTGTTGGAAGTTCTGGCTGGGGCAATCAGGCAACAGAAAGAAATCAAGGGTATTCAGTTAGGAAAGGAAGAAATCAAATTGTCCCTCTTTGCAGATGACATGATTGTATATTTAGAAAACCCCATTGTCTCAGCCCAAAATCTCCTTAAGCTGATAAGCAACTTCAGCAAAGTCTCAGGATACAAAATTAATGTGCAAAAATCACAAGCATTCTTATACACCAGTAACAGACAAACACAGAGCCAAATCAGGAGTGAACTTCTATTCACAATTGCTTCAAAGAGAATAAAATACCTAGGAATCCAACTTACAAGGGATGTAAAGGACCTCTACAAGGAGAACTACAAACCACTGCTCAGTGAAATAAAAGAGGACACAAACAAATGGAAGAACATACCATGCTCATGGATAGGAAGAATTAATATCGTGAAAATGGCCATACTGCCCAAGGTAATTTATAGATTCAATGCCATCCCCATCAAGCTACCAATGAGTTTCTTCACAGAATTGGAAAAAACTGCTTTAAAGTTCATATGGAACCAAAAAAGAGCCCGCATCTCCAAGACAATCTTAAGTCAAAAGAACAAAGCTGGAGGCATCACGCTACCTGACTTCAAACTATACTACAAGGCTACAGTAACCAAAACAGCATGGTACTGGTACCAAAACAGAGATATAGACCAATGGAACAGAACAGAGTCCTCAGAAATAATACCACACATCCACAGCCATCTGATCTTTGACAAACCTGAGAGAAACAAGAAATGGGGAAAGGATTCCCTATTTAATAAATGGTGCTGGGAAAATTGGCTAGCCATAAGTAGAAAGCTGAAACTGGATCCTTTCCTTACTCCTTATACGAAAATTAATTCAAGATGGATTAGAGACTTAAATGTTAGACCTAATACCATAAAAATCCTAGAGGAAAACCTAGGTAGTACCATTCAGGACATAGGCATGGGCAAAGACTTCATGTCTAAAACACCAAAAGCAACAGCAGCAAAAGCCAAAATTGACAAATGGGATCTCATTAAACTAAAGAGCTTCTGCACAGCAAAAGAAACTACCATCAGAGTGAACAGGCAACCTACAGAATGGGAGAAAAATTTTGCAATCTACTCATCTGACAAAGGGCTAATATCCAGAACCTACAAAGAACACAAACAAATTTACAAGAAAAAAACAAACAACCCCATCAAAAAGTGGGCAAAGGATATGAAGAGACATTTCTCAAAAGAAGACATTCATACAGCCAACAGACACATGAAAAAATGCTCATCATCACTGGCCATCAGAGAAATGCAAATCAAAACCACAATGAGATACCATCTCACACCAGTTAGAATGGCAATCATTAAAAAGTCAGGAAACAACAGGTGCTGGAGAGGATGTGGAGAAATAGGAACACTTTTACACTGTTGGTGGGATTGTAAACTAGTTCAACCATTATGGAAAACAGTATGGCGATTCCTCAAGGATCTAGATCTAGATGTACCATATGACCCAGCCATCCCATTACTGGGTATATACCCAAAGGATTATAAATTATGCTGCTATAAAGACACATGCACACGCATGTTTATTGCAGCACTATTCACAATAGCAAAGACTTGGAATCAACCCAAATGTCCATCAGTTTTTTTTTTTTTTTAGAAAATGTGGCACATATACACCATGGAATACTATGCAGCCATAAAAAAGGATGAGTTTGTGTCCTTTGTAGGGACATGGATGCAGCTGGAAACCATCATTCTTAGCAAACTATCACAGGAACAGAAAACCAAACACCGCATGTTCTCACTCATAGGTGGGAACTGAACAATGAGATCACTTGGACTCAGGAAGGGGAACATCACACACCGGGGCCTATCATGGGGAGGGGGGAGGGGGGAGGGATTGCATTGGGAGTTATACCTGATGTAAATGACGAGTTGATGGGTGCAGCACACCAACATGGCACAAGTATACATATGTAACAAACCTGCACGTTATGCACATGTACCCTACAACTTAAAGTATAATAATAATAAATAAATTTAAAAAAAACAAAAAGAACTCACTCATGATCACAAGAACAGTATGGAGGTAACCGCCTCCATGATTTAATTACTTCCCACCGGGTCCCTCCCAGGATCTATGTGTATTATGGGAACCACAGTGCAAGGTGAGATTTGGGTGGGGAAACAGTCAAACCATATCACATAGTGTCTAAAACTCTACTCCAGTCAAGTGGTGTATATCTTTCTAATACATGGAGAGTCCACATATTTATGAGCTGCAGATTGTGAGCCAATTTTTGAAAACACATCACCAACTACCATGTATTGAATAGACATAATGTGTCAGGCAATGTCTAGATAATTGTCACAATTTATAGTCCTCAGAATAATTTTCCAAAATAGGAGTGTTACCCTCATTTTGTTAATAGAAAATAGATACAGAGAGGTTATGTAGTTTCCACACACACAACTAGTAAATAGGAAACCCCAGTCTAAATTCAGTCTGTGGTCTTAAAAAGGCATTTTTAAAGACCAGATTTTGCTCAGAGCACACAATTGGTATCATTGTATTTTATAACACAGTAAACATAATGTATGAAGGTTAATGCAGTGTCAATAAAGTATTTTCCGACAATAGGAAGATGTACCCTATAATTCCCAAATCAGTCTTTTCCTGTCAGTGTTTCCTTTTTCTTGCTTGCTTTTTAAAAATACCTTTTATTATTTCTCAGAACTCAGGGTGTCACTTACCAATCCTCCTTTCCAGAAATATATGCAATAGTTTTACTAGCCAAATAGGAAACAAAGTTCTAATTTATCAAACTGTGTTGTTTAAAGTATATTGATAAGCTGTGGTATTTAATGAGGCTTACACCCGAGGCTGAAGTGGGATTTCCTATCCCTTACCTTGTGATTGGTAACAGCAAAGCTCAAAGAAAGGCTCAATCCGACTTATCTCCCATGGCCAACACCAAAGCTGGCATGCAGAGAGAACTGGAATCCCTGGTGCTCTGCCTATTCATCCCTCCCTCTTAGACAGAGTCTAGGTTTTAAATAATGTTTGTTTATAAAAATAGATTGTCAGCTACCACGTGACAGCTTGGATTTTGTTTGTTTGTTTGTTTGTTTTGTTTTGTTTTGTTTTTCCAAGCTTGGCTTTTCTTATCCTGTTTCCTCCTTGCTCCAGGAAGTCCATGGTCACTGGTTGCCTCACACCACAAATGTCAAGTGCCCACGTGGACCCCACTCTGCACAAATGAAGACTTCGAGCCTGCTGCACACCAGGGCTCATCCAAGTCTGTAATTTTTAAGATGTAAAAGCTGCCATGTGCCTTGGGCCTCTGTCCTTTCTTTGTGTTATATTTTATCACATATGGGTAAAAGTAGAGCCTTTATCCCTCAATATCTTAAAGAATCCTCGCTAAAATCACTTTTTCAGGTATTATTCAGTACACCCTATCTAAGACAAGTCTCACAGGGAACCAAGCCCAGGGATAATTCTAAAGGCCTTAATATACTGAGTGGCAAATGGGTTTGGTGCTCTAACACAGACTTCAACAAAAGTGTTCCGTAAAGGACAAAATAGTAAATACTCCAGGCTTCGTGAACTTCATATGTCCTCTGTCACATATTCGTCTATTTTTGTTGTTATTGTTTTGTTTTGTTTTGTTTTTCTACAACACTTTAGAAATGAAAAAAAAATAATTGTTACTTTGAAGGCCCATTTCTGCAGGCCGCTAGCCATATTTGGCCTGAGTTTGCCAAATCCTGATCTAGATTCCAGCCAACCTTGTTTGAATTCTGTCTCTGACATTTACTAAATACAAAACAGACATGTTTAATCTCTCTAAGTTTCCACATGCCTAAAAGGTGGATAACTGTTCCTATCTTAATAAGACACAAGGGAAATTAACTGCAATAATGTCTTTGAAGCTCTCAGCATCAAGCCTGAAACTTGGTAAGCACTCAATAAATTATCTATTATTACTATTTCTCAAAAGGATGTATCCTCCCTGACCACTGGGTCTTTATTACTGATCAAGCTTGTCTGACTCTCTCTGCCTTCAGGATAAATTCTCTTCCAGGAATTTTCTTGTTCCATTATGCAAACAGAATCCTTAGAGACCTTCCCATCCATCAGTCTGATTTGCCCAGATGTGTTTAGTGGCATTGTGAAATGTGCTTAGACATAAGCTAAGACTCCTCCTACAAAAATGGAAGGAGAGAGTGATAGATAAGATGGATATCACCAATTAATACATGTGCAGCAGATTGCTCAACAATAAACAGACCAGCTCAGTCTTGAATGCTCCAACAATGCCTAAATGAGCCAATTAGCAAAAATATTGGGGTGAGTTATAGCTAAATCTCATTATTTAATTTCCTCCTGATCTTAGATACCACCCCATCAGTTTCCAGTGAGGAAGTGAACATTTGCTCTTGGCACAGACTGCAGTTTTTCAATTCAACAAACATTTATTGAGCATCTACTTTGTGAAAAGCATTGAGCCTGGCATTATAGGGGAAACAAAGAAGAACTAGACACAGATCTGTCTTTAAGGAGGAAGGAAAAAAGAAGGTAAGTGCCAAGGCAGGCATATAAAAAGCACTGTAGAAGAGGTACAGAAATGAGGTATAAGAAAACACAGTTTGTATTGCTTCATAAATGCAATCAGAAAAGTCTCCAAGTAGCTTTTTGGCTGCATCTAGAAGGATGGATAGGATTTCAACAGGATGAAATTGCCTTTCCATGATGAGATTACATAAGAAGAAGAATGGTTTATGTTAGAAGATTGTTAGAGGTATAGTTGATCAAAGCACAGGAGTCGTGACTGAGGCTAGAATTAGAACAACTTGAAAATAAGTGACAGTTTATCGAGCCCTAACCTCTTGCATAGTACATGAGGAAACTGCATCTCACAGAGAGATTAAGTGCCTTTCCTGTGTCACACAGCTAATGACTGAGCCGAAATGCACCTCAGCTCCCCAGCTTCCTGGGCTGGTTCACTTTCCATCACCTAATAGCTGGAGACAGATAATGGATGAAACTGAATATCACACTAAGGTTTTTGTTTTTCCTCTGCAAGAAGTGATTTGACACTGAAAAACTTGAGCAGCAGTGTATAATAGTCAAGGATATAAAAATCTGATTTAAGTAGCGCCATGAAAGGGAAACCAAGGAGGGAAGAGGCTGGAGGCAGGGAGGCAGATGAAACTGCTGTAATTGCTCGGGGCCTGAACTAAGGCAGTGGCACTGAATGCCTTGGATGGGACAGATAAGAGGATCACCCTGAAAGGAGAACCGAAATGACTGAGAGAATAAGTAGAGACGAGAAATGAGAGAAGATGTCAAATAGGACTCCAAAGATTTTAGCAAATACCGATTGAGCACGTCCTTTATATGAAGTACCAAAGAACAGCTGCTTCTGCCTTTATTCTCCATATTTTCATATCTCTGCAGACCAAATACGTTACCCTTTTGAGGTTGAGAAAGAGTATAGCAGAAAGGACACTGTGCTTGATCCCAGATCTGCGACCAACTCCTTCACAGCTCGTAGCACGTCACTACTCTGATCAGTTTGCAATTCTGTAATACAAGGCATTTCCGGGATGATACCTAAGGCCTCTTCCAACTCTTATGATAGTGGTTGTATCTCAGATGTGAGAGGAAACACATGGGCCAAGGGCTGCCACCTGACACAAATTAGTGTACACATCTTTGGGATTGAAGGGGCACGGGCTTGAGGAAGAAGTTCTTCTCTTGTCTGAGTTCAAAGAGAATTCTGTTTGGTTGTGCTTCATCCCCCCTGAACTCTGAAGTTAAACACGTGGACTAATGAGATGGCAGGAGAGGTTCCAGAAAGATGTGCAATAGCTTAGCGGTCTGCCTCTACGCAGCGGGGTCCAGGAATAGCACACCCCAGGCAGGAGTTTGCCCTGATGTGTGCCCTTCTCGAAAGTATGCTAAGTAAGTCACTGAGATGTCAGCTTCATGGCAGGTAGGCAATCAGGGAATTGTGTTCATCCTGGGAGTACACCTCACTGAGTGTAAGGCTTTCTGGGTATTGAAGAAGATCTTTTACTTTTCACTTCATTATCCATAGCTCATGTCAGGAACCTGTGACTACTCAGTACTTTATTTCAGCCCCCAAAATATTCTATACTCACTGTGCCGAGGCACCAACCAGAGCTCCAAATGCACAATCTTCTGAGTAGTTTTTCTGCTTCTGAGCCAGTGCCTGTGCCCTACAGCACAGTATGATGGATATATCTTTCAGTATCAAATAATTAATTATGCAGAATGCTTCATTAACAATAACCACTAGAGTCAACGGCCAGGGTCATCACAACATGGTTCATCCGTGCTTGAATTCACTGAACCCTCCCTCTCTCCTTGTCAAGAAATATCAAGAAACAGATTCATCAGGAATAATGGCCAGATGTTTGCTCATTAATGATCCTTCCATAATCAGAAAAGTGATGACCACGGGACACTTAATCTTGTCAATTTTTATGACAGAAAACATGCTTAATTTATCATCAGCTTTGCAAAAAAAAAACAGAGCTCTCATTCACCCAAACCAAGCCAGAAAACAAAATAACTATTTAGGATTTAGTCTTATTTGCACTGTAAGCCAAAATAAGCTTTGCGTGATTGGCCACACTGCTTTTGCTTCTTGAAACAAGTGTAAACATAGTGTTGGGGACTTGACCAAGCAGCTCCCAGACCCCACTCCAAGTGTTGAGCTGAGCTGAGAGTTGTGCAAAAATGAGCAGTAATGTTATCAATGCCAGACTCCTCAACGTGGCCCTCCGTTGGGGCTCCATCAAGGGCTCTGCTTTACTTCAAGGTGTGGTCACTACTCACAAGCTTCTGCCACTCTCAGTGCTGATAATCACCTCTGCATCTAATCATGCACTCTGGCAACCTAAATGTCACACAGACAAAGACAACTGAGCTCCTGTTAAGGGGTGTGTGTGTGTGTGTGTGTGTGTGTGTGCATGTGTGTGTGTGTTTCCCTCACAAGGTATTCTCATCTAACACTAACCACAATGTACTTTTGTTCTCCAAATATAAATGTGCCTGCTGTCTATACCATATACAATGATGCTGTATGCATGCCATCTGGGCATTGTACACAGTGTCATCTGGTTGTTTCATGTCTTATATCCACAGTTGAATCAGACGGGATTCAAATGTCAGCTGTCTCGTAACTTCCACAGCTGATGAATTGGATGAAGATATAAGAAATCCTCACAGAGGCAATAAGAAATGTAGAAAATAACTTGAAATCTGAAGTTCAAAACCAAGCTTAAAATTATAACTCAGACTTCTACCAGTTGTGTGCCTATGGACAAATTATTTAATGTCTCTGGGAAGTTTTGTGAGAACCAAGAGAAAAATAAAGAGTGTAGCACAGTGCCTGGTATATGGTAAGGACTCTATAAAATGTCAATTTCCATTTCCTTTTTTAATTATCCAGTAAAAAGACCAGAACCTATAGAATCTCTCTCTCTCTCTCTCTCTCTCTCTCTCTCTCTCTCTCTCTGGGTTAACATACATTGACTCACACAGTCTTACACAAACATAATGCCCAGCAATCGAAGGATAGATAAAAAAAAGAAATAAAAGTGTTAAAACTAATAGCAACATAAAAAGTATACATCTCACTTAATGAAGGACTTGTTTTAACATTATCAGAATCTTTTCAGTCTAGAAAGAAGATAAACACACAACAGCATCAGAGCCATGTCATGTAAGTATTGTCCATAAAACTGCAAAATGGGCCAGACGTGGTGGCTCACGCCTGTAATCCCAGCACTTTGGGAGGCCGAGGTAGGTGGATCACCTGAGATCAGGAGTTCAAAACCAGTCCGACCAACATGGAGAAAACCTCTTCTCTAATAAAAATACAAAATTAGCCAGGCTTGGTGACGCATGCCCATAATCCCAGCTACTCGGGAGGCTAAGGCAGGAGAACCACTTGAACCTAGGAGGTGGAGGTTGCAGTAAGCCAAGATCGTGCCATTGAATACCAGCCTGGGCAACAAGAGCAAAACTCTGTCTCCAAAAAAAAAAAAAAAAAGTGCAAAATGTAGTCACCCCGTTATGTTTCACGACTCTGAAAGTGTTATGTGTTTTTTTAAGAGTAAACAGTCACTTCAATAGTTTATTATTTTTATCATTATTAGTAATATCATATCAGTATTTTAAAGCTGAAGTTGTTTCTTCAACTCTTAACTTGTAAATTAAAACCCAGAGTACCAAAGTTTGCTTTGCAGCATCAAACAAATTAGGAGGTTGCTCTAATTTAGTTTTTAACTGAGTTCTTGTTCCAGAAATAATAGAGACACAATAAACAAAGAGCAATGAAGAGAATAAAAATACACTGCAAAATATAATGCAATTCCATATTCCCCATCACCTTAGGTTAAAATTCCCCCAAAACTACAAATACTATCAGGAAAGCTTAACTAAACAGCACTGTTTTCCACATCTACCCCAGCAAGTTTGAATGTCCTGGAGTTTTCCAGCTTCTGGTTTGAGAAATATCCTCTTACTACTGTCTCTCAAGTCACACAAAAACCCACTAAGAAAGCCTCCTCCCCTGTTTAAATTTATGTGTCAGCAGCTTGTACCTATTCAATGCTCCAGTTCTTTCCATGGTGCTATTGTCTCTACATAAGGCTGCTGTTAGGAAAATAAGTGTTAACGAGGAAGGGCTAAATGCCGTGTGATAGAAAAAAAAAAAAGGAAGAGAAGGAGGGTAAGAAAGAAGAAGGAGGATAAGAAAGAAGACAGAAAAAATTTTAAATACCAGAAAAATATTTATATTTGCAAAGTACATCAAAAACACCAGAATTGTAGCAAGTGTACAGAAAAAGGAAGAGCTTTTGCACTGGAGATCTATTTATTTGGCAACTTATTACAAAATGTTATCATGAAATTTTTGATTATGTATTCCTAAATTTAAATTTACAATGCTGGAACCAAATGATGTTAATCTATTTATATAATAAAACAGCAAGTTGGCCTGGCCCTGTGGTTCACGCCTGTAATCCCAGGACTTCGGGAGACAGAGGCGGGTGGATCACGAGGTCAGAAGTTCAAGACTAGCCTGATCGAGATGGTGAAATCCTGTCTCTACTAAAAATACAAAAATTAGCCAAGTGTGGTGGTGCACGCCTGTAATCCCAGCGACTCAGGATGTTGAGGCAGAGAATTGCTTGAACCTGAGAGCTGGAGGTTGCAATGAGCTGAGGCCATGACACTGCCCTCCATCCTGGGAGACAGAGTGAGATTTGGTCTCAAAAAGAAAAAAAAAAAACAGCAAGTCGTTAATGGATAACTGCAAGTCTCATCAACAGCAATGCTATTAACTGAACTGGCTGATCAGTAATTGACACCCGCATCTATACACTTGCTCATGCAGAGATGTAGGTGAGTCACCTTTGAGCCTTGCCTCTCTCTCATCCTATTTGCCACAATTCATCACCAACTCCTCTCAATTCTACTTTCCAAATACATCTCTAGTCCATTCAATCTTCCTGGTCTTCACTCTTCCCAGCCTAGTCCTGGCCTCCATTGCCTCTCACTGGGACTTCTCCAGTGGATGTCTAATCACTTTTCATTCATTCCTTTCCCAATCCATTCTCCAAAAGTAGCCAGAATGATCTCTATAAAATGCAAGTCTGATTATGTCACTTACTAGCCTAGAATCCCTTTAATTCCTTTCTAACACTTTTCCAGGAAAAAAATGTCAAAGCTGTTAACAAGAACCTATTCATTTCTACAAAACCTGGCCACTACTTCTCTCTTTAACTTTTTCTTCTCTCCCACTGTTCCCCTCTCTCACTTTGCTTCTTCTCACTGGCCTACTCTCTTGTCCTCAAATATGCCAACTTCACTCTTACATCAGCCCTTTTGTACACACTGTTCTCTTCACTTGAAGCAAATGCCACCAATCCTAGCCCCTTTATCTAGCTCACCCCTACTCAGCCTTCCAGCTCTTAAATGCTTCGTTTTCAGTAGATTTTTCCTAGACACAGAGTTTACTTTAAGGTCTCTAGTATACCCTTTCATGCATTAATTATATTTTCTTTAAGGCACTTGTAATTGCAGTTATAAAGATATTTGTATGATTATCAACTTAATGCCTGTATCTACCACTCTGCTCTAAGCAACATGACAACAGGGACTAACTCTTTTGTTTGCCACCGTATCCCCAAGACTATCACAATATCCAGCATGAGTGTGTCAGCACTTTGTTGAATTCATTCAATGGTAAGTTCCTTTTACTTCTCTTTAATCAAGCGGCTGTGTTCTCACACAGTTATGTTGCTATACAAATCAATAGCTATCATTGTTTGAACACTTACTATATGTCAGGCACTGTGATAAGCATTTCACATATGTGCTCTTTATGGCATCTCTACAGTGTAGTACAGTTATCATCCCCATTTTATTATTTAGGAAACTGAGCTGCTTCAAGTGGCAGATTAGTAAAACTGCAATTCAAAGCAAAGTTTTTCAGGCTTCCTGGCCCATATTCTTAAACAATTCCCTATCCTGCTCCCTGGCAAGTGGAGTTTGATTGAACTGCATAGAGTGAGAGAAGGGAGTGGGAAGCATGTGTTTTGTTAAGTCACCAACATTATGGCTATTCATGGTTACCATTTCATACTAATCCAAAGACATTGTTTTCCTCTGTATTTGTCATTTCCATTGACAGCCCCTCTTACTACACCATACTGAAGAGGGGAAATGTGTTCCCAGTTTCCAGAGACACTAAGCCACAGGTGGAGATGAATTGCAGCCTGCTTCTTTTAGCTAGCTGAGTTTGTTGGTTGGTTGGTTGGTTGGTTGGTTTTTCGATATGAACACGAAAGATTTCTCCTTCGCTGTCCTCAACACTGGTTTCCCTGCTTAGCTTACATGCTGGCTAAGGATTGTAGGTAACAGAAACAGTGGTATATATGTGCCAGAATTCACATCATGAGAAAGAATACGGTGACGCTTCCAAGGGAAATTAAAGACACCCTAGTTAGGCTTTAACTTAAATTGTGAAGGATATTGTTTAATTACTTTTTTGAAGGACAACCAACTCTCCTACCATAGGAGTATCTCAACCTGCAACTTTATCCATTAAAAGTCCTAGTAATAGCCAACTTCTCTGTTGTATAAATGTACCTTCAAGCCTTTGCTCCTCCAGAACTGTTCCCTTGGTGACAAGTCTGTTCCCTGGGTGATAACTGATGGATTCTTTCCTGATGTCACTCAGACACTGACTTTAATCTGAAGAAAGGTTTCAGCTCCTTTTGAGGCATTAAAACCGGGATGCAATCATGGCTCTCCTGAGGATAAAAAATGGAACTTGCTTGTAAAGCAGGAAAAGCTCCATTCTGTGCTGTAGAGTTGCTTTGGAGAAATGTTTCCATGCCTTTTTTTTTTTTTTTTTTTTTTTTTTTGGCTAGTTCTGTTCGTGTCTGAACTCTGAGCAAGTAGAAGTGAATGTCTGCATTGCACAAAAATGTCATTAGTGACTACAATTAGCCTCCCTTCACCACTGAAGTGACAGTATTTCACAATCCTGGAGAGAACCTTTAGATTGCATATCCTATCTAGCCAGTTTATTAAAAAGAGGCCTTTTTTTTATAAATCTATTTTTGTGGGAGACTTTAACTACAGTCAGCAATAACCTTTGGTGTTTTTGTTTATTTATAAAAATGTTTATTTTCTGTGTCCTTTTTCTGCCTATTAAGTATCAGGTGTTCCAAGAGGCAAAAATAAAGCAATTAAAAACTTTGAAGCTAGCCAAAATCATTTTTACAATACAATTACTTTTCTCTGATTTCCCGCAGATGATAAAATAGCCTAGTCTACAGGGGCTGAAAACCAAAATTGATGTCCACCTAAAACTATTCATGCTTTTTACAAGAATTATCAGGAGGCAAACAAAATATCCTAATGCTTAATGTCCATTTTGGCCATGGTTCTGAAAATCCTATATTATTTTGCATAGGATGTTTTAGGTAGGTATGCACCTGGTACATATGGTTAGTATTCTAAATTAAATCTTTTAGCATCACAGTTGTTGCATTTTAACAGCCTATTTTAGGTGCCTTGTTCACTTCAATCATTGCTGTCATTAAAAGCAGGATTTTGAGATTTCATGTATACCATATAAGAATGCTAAATTTGGGTTATTACAAAATTTAAAATCTTAAAGCCTCAGATTAATATATCAATGTGCTACCTGATAAAGTTTTTGTGCTCCTTTCCCACTTGCATTATCAGCATTGTTGACTCTTCCAGTTTCTTTTAAAAATCCTGCAATAAGTAATCACCTGCTGCCTTTCTCTTAATGTTCCCTAAATAAATATTGCAGGAGGGACAAAGAAACACTGAGATATTGAGTCATTAGTGGCAATGGAAGAAGAATTGTGCATCCAGGAATAAAAAAGGGAAAGAATTTAAACTCTAACCCAGAGTCTGCCATGTTATGTTGAGTTGTTAGAATCTGGGCTTTTCTCAGGTTATGCGCTGATGTCTTTAATATATTTTTAACCTTATTACTATCGAGAGTTGCAATGTTAATATAGTACTTTGACTCTCCAATAGTGAAGGCAGTGACTCAGAAGCAACATTTTGAAAATTGTACATTATGGAGAGAGGGTATGTTTTATCTCAGTTTTCATGCTATTGATGTTTCCCATAAACAGTTACAAACAGACAAGAACAATAAAGGTGACCAAAATAACCAATTTAGGGGCAGAGATAGTCTTGATTATTTTTGCTTACTTTTTGTTTATTGATTTCTTTACCGTTACAACGGGTATGGGTTATTCATAAATTGGTGCTTAATAAAAACTTTATGAATGAACATATAGTGGGATGAGGAAAGAGTGGTGATTTAAAATTACAACTGACTGTAGCAGTTTCTGCCTCCTTAGAGAATGGCATAAATTCTATTTAGCAAGACACATTGGTGGGTCATTTGGGTGTTGATGTGTAGGGGCAGAACTCAAAGGCAGAAAAGAAAAAGGAGAATTAAATTTGTTGCATAATTAAGTACAAACTTGGGCGTTTCCAGGAATATCGGAAAGTAGAATGGGTTTCCAGAGAGAAAGAGAGGATAGAGAAACTCAGCAAGGTGTGAAAACTGATGTTTTATATGAGTGAGCCATTGATAACAGCCCAGGGACTTTTGAAAATGTGGTAAAATCTTAATTTTAAATTTTTTGCGTATGGACTGTGATCTAATCTATTCCCCCACACATTTCAGTAAATGACTGCTTAACCACAGAGCTTTGGATCACTGATACCTTGGGACCTGAAGGATTTAGAGCATTATCCAGTTGGGGAAAGCTATTGGAAAACAGCCACAGCATATTTGTGATGATGAGATCATCCTCGATTAAATGAATTCAATGGAGGCAGAGATCCCAAGCCACGAGACGCTAAGGGAAACATAAACCATCCAAGTCACACCACAGAAACAGAGGCATTTCAAAAGTCAGGATACTCCTGCATATATCTGCATTACAAGTAGTACAAACATTATTAGCTTCTCTTCATTTAAACATGTTCCCAGTCTTCCAAATATTACTAAAACAAGTGCTATATAAACTACAAACACGAGGAGCAAGTTTATACTATATAACATTGTGTTGATTCTATTTAGTTGTGGGTTGGGTTTTATTGGTTGTTGTTCAAGGGTTTTTGTTTTCATAGGTATCTTAAGTTATATAAAATACCCTATGATATTATTTAAGTATCATGATAAGACTATGTAGTAGACATTTGTATATCCATTTAAAAGATGAAATCTTGGATTCAGCAATTAAGAAACTTGTCCAAAAGTCACATGGACAGTAAGATACAGAGTGAAAGATTGAACCCATGCCTGCCTAGCTCCAAGGCTTATGGTTACCTGTCTTTCAAAATGAGCTCAAAGGAGAGGAGGTATGCCATTCTGGGAAGAAAAACAATTATTTCTCCCTTGAATCAATCTCTGATCCTGAGAGAAAGTCAGTCTGTAAAACAGAGGGTTTTGTGCAAAATCTGTCTTACATGGAAAACTATGAGCCCCACCGACCAAATAAAGAAGAGAACTCTTGAGTCTTTTCTGCAGCATTTAGAGTACCCAGAACTAGTTGGAATAGCTCTAAAGCCAACAGGGCAATGAGCATAACAACATAATTAAATCATCTTGAAGGCCATTAGTTCACGGTGCAAGACTGGGTTCAAATCCAACTGCAATATCCATTTGTCTGTGTCTCTGTTTCTTCATCTGAAAAATGGGTATTGTAATAATGTCTACCTCCCAAAATTGTTGTGATAATTAAATGAGGCAATGCAACTAGGTTACCTGGTATGCACACATCAAACAAGGTGAATGATTAAGAAGGTGATATACAAAGTCGCCGCTCCTGCTGAGTTGAACAAAAGTGTCCTGGATAGTGGCATGTAATTCCTTCAAGGATGCTGTGGGACTATAGATTATGGTAACTACTTTAAAGCTTAATTTTGTATGGATTTTACTTCTTTTTAATTAAAATTCCTCCCGACATGCTGGATCAGGAGTTTTTACAAGTGAGTACCAAAAGGCTTTCCAATAAGATCTTTGTCTCAGTATTTTTGGTGACAGCTAAAGGCAAGAAAACCGAATGAAAACAAAGCCCTACACGTTTTGTATATAATAATAGCAAATGAAACAGGTTACTATTAACAATTTTTATCACATCTTATCTGTTCAAATAGTACAATTATTTGAGAAACAGAGATTTCTAAACACCATGGAACCCGAAAGACCAAGTACATAGGAGGAAATGTTTCCTGAGTAGCATTGCTTTTGAGAATTCTCCTTTGTCAACCTAGAAAAATCATAACAAAATCCAAGCTAATTAATATAAAATAAATAAATTAATATCCCCATATAGGTCGTGAAAAGGGTGAGAAAAATGTCACCTATTCTTTATCTCACTGACAAAGACATTTTTAAAAAAACAAGCAGACACACTGCTGGCTTCTAGGTGTGTTTAACTAATTGGAACAACACTGAATTTTGAATAGATCCCTCTGTCTGCCAAGGGCCATGTTTTACCACGTAGGAATATAGCTGCTAATGTGAATTCAAGCAGTGCACTCAGAACTATCTCAGTATCTTGCAGAAGAGACACAGAATATGTGGAAGATGAGGTCTGTCTCCTTGATAGACAAACTTCTATTTCACTATTACTTCTCCAAAGGGTTAAACAATGGTGACATGTTAAAGCGGGGGGGGGGAATGTATTTAGGAAATAATCAATTTTCGCTGCTATATGGTACTCTGAAAGGTTGCTACTGTAATAAAATTAGAATACCATTTTATTATTGCAGTGTAGGTAATTTTATTTACTTTTAAAGTCAACACACACACAGGGCGGTGAGAGCAATCAGCAGCTGCACTTGTTAGCTCACTGATTAAATATGTTGTCACCTAACTCTGAACTAATTAAAGGAAATTGAGTCTGTTTGTGCATTAGCCAACATGGTATTAACTTTGTTAACTGAGGTTTTTCAGCTTGCTTACTCTTTTCCCTGCCATATTGTTAAAAATAAGTTTAATTTGTCACTAGCAATTTCACCCAGTTGCCACAACTTGTTAAGAGAGGTCTTTGAATATTAGAGTGTGTTATTTATATGGTAGCTATTTACATCTTTTGATTGTGGAAGAAACAAACCCTCAATGAGAAGTACTAGAAAATTGTAGGAGACAGAAATATAAAATTAATTTATATAAGTTTTAAGTATATTTTTCCTACATGATGCCTCCATTTGCAAGTGGATCTATGTATTTCAGTAGAAGTAAACTTACATAGCTACTCAAGGTATAACATCAAGCAGACGACCCTACAGAACCAACCTAAATCCCAAGAACTCTGTGACCCCACTCCCCTGGTCTCTGAAATCAGCTGTCTGAAAGTATCTAGGCCAAAGGTAATGCCACTGTCTTTGACCCTCTATTCAAGATCCCCATAGTCCAACTGCCACAGTACCCTAAAGTTGAATAAGTTGACTTGTCTATTTCCAAAAGCAGATAGATATCAGAGGTTGTTTTCCGAAAAATGCTAGCTCTGAAAGGCTATTGCTTTGTTTATTACTGTTCTGGTTTAAAAAAAAAATAGCAACTTTAGGGATTCAGGGATCCAAAAGAGAAAGTCTCAAAATACTTCAGAGGAGAAAGGAAGCAAGGAAGGAAGACCTAGAGCAAAAGTTGAACCACTTTGCTCTTCAAAACCTACTTCACCCATGTTAACTTACCCAAATGAGAAATACCAGTACTTTATATTCATATGATGGTTCTAACTTTCTCAAAACACTTCCACCTATATCATCTTGTGGAACCCAGGAGCTTATTTTTTTAATAAGTGGAAAGGACATAAGTGATGCTAGGGTGTTTCTAAAAGTTCCATACCAAAAAAAGCTGTCAGGTTTACAGAAAAATTGTCCAGAAGAACTTCAGACTGGGGCTATTCAAGCAACATGCTTGAATATTATCAGAAGAAGAAAAGACCTGTACATTTAAATGGTTGAGAAGTCAACCGTTTAAATGATGTAATAACAATTCTGAGCAAGGTTAAATGTACAGGGATCAGCTTGAACCACTTTTAGTCAAGGTCGATTAATTTAGTTTTCACAGCATTAGCTGGCCAAACAACTAAACAATGGTTTTTCAACACTGATGGTCTATATTGACTTTAAACTCATGGTATCTTATTGGATTTTGAAAATTATAAATCCACAAAATAGACAGTCTGAGAACAAAATGGAAGTTAATTCTGGCTCATTGTAAAACACACTTTTTAAAAACGGGCTAGGTATAGAGCATAAAATAGTAAGTGGAAAAATAAAACTAGTTAGATAATGACCAGTATACGCATTGTATTACGTCCATTGTCTAAGAATTGCAAGACTATGGATTAGAAAAGAAGTGAACATCAAGGACAGCTATGAAAAAAAAAAAAAAAAAAAAATCCATGGTCCCTATATCAGTTGCCTTAAAGCAGTGGTTCTGAAACCTGAGTGTGCATCAGAGTCACGTTCAGAGTTTGTTAAAACACATTTCACCAGACTCCTCCCCCTGAACTTCTCATTCAGAAAGTTTCAGTGAGGACACAAACTTTGCATTTCTAAGTTTCCAGGTGATGGTGGCACTACTGATCCAGATATCACACTTTAAAAATTCCTGGTTTGGAATTAGAAAGTGATTTGGGATCAGAGACACTTGAATTCAGGTACAGTTCTAAACACTTTACGCATGTTATATTATGCAACTCTTCCAACAGTCCTGTGGTAGAAATTAGTAACACCTTATAAAAAAGACTTAAAATTTGAGGTGCTTAGTAACCTACCCTATGCTGCATGCCTACAAAGGGTCAGAGGCAACATTCAAAGCTCAGTCTGATTTTAAATTCTATTCTCATACTGCTATACAGTGTAGCCATCCAACCCACTTCCCTGTATTACATACATAGTGAGGCATTAATAAACATAAGCTGATTATTATGGCATGTTGAAAATGAGAAAAAGGAAGACAACCCTTTTCTTTGTCATAAGACAGGGAGAAAATTTCATTCTAAATATAATAATAATATATCTCTAAGGGAGTTTCCACAAAAAGATTTTTCATAATATTGTTTTTGTGTATCTTCCACGATGTTGTACCTGTTAGAAAGTTAATCTGCTAAAGACCTTGAAAATCACAGTCTTAGGAGAAAAAAAAGAGAGACAAAAAGAGAATAAAGGAAGGAAGCAACTATCCACAATGAATAAGCAATTGGGCATGAATAGAATTTATTCAGTTGGTGGCTACTGCCCAAACAGAATGAATTGGCAGAATAAAGGAATATTACTCTGTAATACTAATGGGTGTTCACAAATCTTGAGGTCTACACTTAGTTTCTCCACTAATTCAGTAAGTGGACTTGGACAAGACACTGGAAAAGATTTTTCTCTAAAACCCCTTGCAGAATTAGCAGATTATGATTCTGTGAGGAACACCTTGACAACATGTTTTATCCACATCTCTAGCCCTAGCAGAATATCATTGTTTACATTGTCATTGTCAGTCTTTCACAGAAAACAGGATGACCAGTTTATTAATGTTTTAAGGAAACTTCTCAGCATGGAAATGGCCATCAAATCCATTTCTATACTTTGTTTGGATATAGAATCTCTCAGAATTTTCCATGAGCTTTCAGACACAGTCCCAATACACCCTAGTGGCTGGCCCTTGTTAGCTGCCAACTTAATCCATCAACTGCTTTAACTGAAAGCTCTAGAGAGCTGAGGCAGCCAAAGTTATTGGACTCTCCCAGCACAGCTGAGGAGACATCCCCTCAATAGCTGTGGAGACATGGCCCAGATTGCTTTTTCACTAAAAGGATGTAATTGCTAATGTAGTTATTGACTTGATGGATCTGTCCCAGTTTAGCTTATTTCATTAGGGCTGTTTCCTCAGCCATTTTAGGATAAAATTTCTTAGGTATCTTACTACAAAGAAAATGCCTATCTTCCTTTTCTCCTTATTTTTAACATCTCATTATAATTGGTTTGTGTTTTTAAGAGTTCACAATATACTAAGTACTATATATAATATATGGCTGTAATCTCTCAGCAGTTTATATTCTAAATATGCCCTACCAGTGAATACAAAAGCAGCCTCCATATTTGAGATCCCTAAGATGCCCGTGGAAAGCTTTGTTGCTTTCATGAGTCAGTTATTTTAGGCCACTTATGCTTCATTGATCCTCTTAAACAATTGCTTGATCATTTGCTTGTTCATCAAAATATGGGCAATGTTGCCAAAGAAGCAGTGTACCCAAAAGCCTTGGAATTTCCTCTTGTGTGACATGAGTTTTGAATCAATTTTTCAGTTTCAAATTGGAAGATCAAACCCCTTATTTTTTCTCTTTTAGCCAAAGAAAGATCCCAGTGATCACAGTTATCAAATGCAGCTTGCGAATCTAAGTCTGAGGTATGTTTGCTACAACAGCCCAGGGAAGTTGGTTTGTTCGGTGTCAGGTTGCTTTGATCCAAACTGACAAATGAAGCTATTCATTATAACTCTAATGATAGTATTTTTTGGAAGGGGCAAAGAAACATAAATAAAACAGATCTATGTACAAACTTCATGACTTGGAGTTACATGCTTTCAGGATTGAATCACCAAGCCCACTTGCATCTGAAGCATTGAGTGAGTGAAGGAGTTAATGTCATGCTTCTCACCCCAGCCCTTGCTTGCCACACTGTAATTAAAGTGGTGTCAGCTTTCCACTATAAACTAGTGGTATGATTTTCAGAGGTTTATGACTCAACCATAAAATTCACTCTAGGCTCAAAACTGGCACAAGGCAATGAAACTTGAGAACACAATTTTCAGAGAAGAAAAATGATTTCAGCTCTTTAAGGTTATAGAAACTTTGTTTTCCTTAGTTTTCATGCTCACATAATGAAAATAAATCTGCTTTATACATATAAATTTTCCATGAATTTACTGAATTTCAATAATCTATGATTAGAGTTTAAAAATATTTATTTTATATATCTTCCTACTCTTGAATAGAAATATATGATACTAGCAGGTATTAGGGCTTTGGAGAATTAGGGCTGGAAGAAAGCAGAAGAGGATCAGATCTCATCCCTTTTCTCCATGCAGACAGTTTCCCTAATGACGTTTCCTTTCTTCCCCTTACTTCTTACTAAACATTATTGATAGGTTAAGACTAATTCCTTCCTAGGGTTTCCCAATAATTCTTTTTAAAATCTGTAACCCAGATTTCCTAATTGGAAGCACAAGGAAACTCTATTCTCTATAAAATGTCTGTAGAAGAATCTGTGGTAGGAGAGTAACATGGTTTGTGCCTTAAAGAACATTGATGAAAAGAATTGGTTTGGCCAATACAGATGATAAAATACACTTTCTCCTTTTGGGAAGGAAGAATTTGTCTTGAAGCAATAGAATCAAAAGAATAAATGAATTTTTCAGATACAGCAGTTACAAACCTATTCATATTTCTTTAGACAAAACTCTTAAAAGTCACACATCATTAGATTGCATTCGCCATACATAAGCTGTCACTTCAAGACCTTAAAATCTATGAAGACCCATTTACGGGTTCAAAAATTCCTCCCATGAAACAGCAAACAACTATTATTCTTAACAATAAAAATGATGAAATCTTCAAGCCTGTTTTTCTCTATCTTTATAAAAACTGTAAACAAAAATATCCAGTCTTAAATGTATTCTCTGATGAACTCTAGGTCTTTCCATATTAACCATGCTATTTTAATTCCACTGATTTAAAATAATTTGTAAGGTTAAGGATATGTTATGGAGATCACTAAGAGAAAAAGAGAAAATATATTAATATTTTAATAATTTTTAAAAGATCAGTGAATCAGAAGACATGAAATCATCTATTGTGACTTGGACAGTTTTCTAGGCATGTTACATTCACATATTGAACTTAAGAAAGGAAAAAAACTTCATTTGAAGCTGATGCTCTCTCTAAGAGGTTGAAAGAGTCTAAATCACAGGGATTGAGGGTAAGTAAAAGAAAGTACAAGATCATAGTAAAATTCAACACTGCCTTTGAAGAATGCTCTTTCTTGCATTCATGTGAGTAGACATAATGTATGCACCAAGTCCACAGGCAGAAGGCTATAGACTGTCCTCAGAAAGCACATGGGAAAACGTGAGCCCCTATACTGAGTCAATTAAGCCATAGGTTTGCAATAATTTATACATTCCCAGTAAGTGTGAGGGCAATGAAGAAAAGCTCTTGTGTGTTCACTCTTTCTGTTGAAGCTGAACATACCCAAATGGCAGAGCTCCATTCTGATGCACATTATTTTAAAAGTTAACTTTTTCTCCCAGCTAAAGAATTGAATATTCCAGGTGAACAGAAGAATAACTAAAGGAAACTGATGGAGATTTAGCTTGTGGCAGCAGGCAAGAAAAATATTTCCAATGACCCAATTTTAAGGGCTATAACCTTGTAGGGCACAGAGAAGACACAGCATCCTGTAGGACAAGTAGAAGCTTCATGATCAGAGATGAAACAATTCAGTTTGACAACACTCTGACTTTGAGGCCAAGACCACCAACAGAGCAGGGTTGGCAAGCAGCACTTAGAATCCTTGCTCAAAGGACAGAGTGGACTGGAAACCATGGTGTGCAAAAACTGCTGATTGGCCGCTGGGACTTTCAGCCACATCAGCACATATAGGAAGGAACATTGTCAACTCGGCCATCTCTAAATGCAATAGGCAGGAACAGAAAATGAATGTAGTTTTAAAAGCTAGTGAAAAGTTCTTTCCAGTGAAGAGTTTTTGAATAGCAAAAATAATTTTACTGAGGACAGACTTGGAGTGTTGTTTGTTTGTTATTGTTTTGTGTGTGTGTGTATGTATGTTTGTGTGTGTGTGTGTGTGTTTTAATGTTCTCACCATGGATTTACCAAATGGGAATATGAACTTCACACTTTTCCTTTAATATTATTTTTCCAAAACCAAAAGTTATTTGATCAAAGACTGCATTTTCAGCAATTGCTACTTTCATTTCAAACTTATAATATGAAAAAAGCAGAATTGAGATATAGGTGTGGTCTTCTACATTCTGAGTATTTTTAGCATCCGGAAACATATATAATGATTTTTCAGGTAAATTATTTTGGGGATAATTGTGCACAAATAGATAAAAAATATTTTATATAATTTTAGATCTTTCGTTCATGAATCACTTTAGATTTGGGATCATGATTTATATTTTGATGTTCACAACATAATTAAGGCAGTTGCAGATGAGCTGTGAATTGATCTTTTATCTTTGTGAATACCAGGAAAGAGAAACTACCATTTATTTATTTGTTATTGTAATTACAATTGTAATTGTAATTGTAATACCTGAAACTGCTCAGTTCACATTGACTCACAAGACTGTCCAGGTTCCCAAACCATATACTAACTTACCTTCCCTGAGTCTAATTTCTCCTTCTCATTTATGCTCCCAATGTCTTGAATGCTGGAAAGAGTGAGTATAAACTTATGAGCATGATCTTCCCTCTGCTTTCTATGATAAATGCATTGTCCACTTTCCAAGCTGAACTCTGAACTTACAAACCTCCTCTTCCTCATCATAGATCACATACTCCCACATCTCATTGTTCTGGGGCCCTGGTACAGGATTTCTTACCTCACGTCAGATTCATCTCTTGGTTTCTCTTTCCAGTCTTTATCAAAACTAATTGTACAAGCTGTCACTTTTGAAAAGCCCAGATTAAGCAAATCATCACCTACTTAACATTCACCCTTCAGACATATAACCAAATGCAATTCCAGGAGTCTTCTCTAAAATTTAAGATTAGATGGTCTTACTATTACACACTTTAAAGAACTTTGTTCTTTTCAAGATTTATCGCAACTACGATCGTATAACTATTTGTGTAACCATGTGTTTAATGTCTGTCTTTCCTGCTGTACTGTTAGATACCTGTGAAAAGGAAATTAGTCTGTCTTGTTTCCTGCTGTGGCCTCAGCACCCAGCACAGTGCCTGGAAAATGGTGGGCCCTCATGAAATGCTGGTCATTGCTGTTAAATTAATAGTCACTGGTCCCATAAGACAATATTCCTCACAAGGAATATTTGTCTTTAAAAGGGGAAGAAAAGAAACATGTTTTTTAGTCTGCTTCATGTACCAGTACTGTGATAGGATCAAAAACATTTCCTTAATGTTGTTTTTAATAACCCTGTGAGGTATGGATCCTTGTTCTCATTTTACAAATTACCCGTTCGAAGTCCTATAGCTAGGCTTCAGTTTAAAACCAAGTCGGCCGGAATCCTAAATATTTTCACTGTACTTTGCTTCTTTCTTCCCCCAAAAATAATCTCTATGACAGAATGCACAAATTCCTTTCTTTCTGACCCTTCATTCATATTACAGATGTGATCGCTTATGTTACTTGTGAGCTTTTAACTGTTCTTACTGTTGACCCTCCTGCCTCCTAAAATCCTTTCTCTTTACCACAGCCAAAGTAATATTCTTAAAATATAAATTATGCCACACCACTGTCCTACCTTAAATCATCCAGGTTTTTCAGTGCACTCAGAATAAAGTCTAAGTTCCTTGCAATGGCCAGCAGGGCCCACTATGATCTGACCTCTGTCTGCCTTCAGACCACACCTTATCTCTCACCTCTATCCACTTTCATTACCACACTCACACAGGATAGCCCTTTTAGTTTTCCTAGGCTACGCCAGGCTCATTCCTGTCACAGGGCTTTTGTATCTTCTCTCCTTCTGAAAGTCCACTGTTCTGATAGTCACATGGCTGATATATTCTTGCCATTGAGGTCTCAACTCAAATTTTACCTCCTCAGGGAAATTCCTTTGACTCCCAGTTTAAGTATCACCCTTTCCTTGATCCCTATGGCTCCCCACCATGGTATGCTGAGATATTTTCTCATGTAGCCAAGACAGATCTTCACCTAGCTAACTCTTCTCATCTAGGCCTCAGCCTAATTGTCACTTCCTTAGGGAAGCTATCCCTAACTCTTCAGACGGGGAGTTTCATCACTTACAGACTGTTTTTCTTTTTTTTTTTTTTTTTTAAAAAAAAAAAAAAAAAACTACACGTTGTATTTGCTAAACTTATAATCAGTCAAATATTGATATCTTTTAACTAACTGATATTACCTTATTTATTTATATGATTTTCGAAACATTAATAAGAATATAAGCTCATTTAGTAGAGGTTTATTGGTCTGTCTTTTGTACTGAAGTATACCCGGAAATAAATGGTTCTTTTTCATGGAGTTTAGAGTATAGGAAACAGATTTTAAATAATTAATTTAAAGCGTGATGAATATTACGAAAGAGCAACCAGAGAACTTGAGGCATATATAATAGACCCATTCTAGTCTGGATAGAGGAGAAGTCAAGAAAAGCCTTTCAATCAAGTGATGATTAAGCTCAGAACTGCAATATAAGTAGGAGTTAGCCAGTCATGGTCTGGAAAGCAGGGTGGGATGGCAAGAGAAAACTGTAAGAATATTCCAGGCATCTAGAAACTCAGGTGTACCCTAGACTCCATCCCAGACATCCACTCACTCTGTCCCCTTGCCCTGTTCTCTTCATAGAGCTCACCGCCCTTCAGAAATACATCATTTTCTTGGTTGACTGTCTGTCCGTCAAAAATCATTAATATAAAAGTTGCATGAGAGCAGGGACTTTGTCAGTCTTGCTCACCACTGTTCCCTAGTGCTCAGAACAGTCACTATCATTTAGGAAGTGATTGATAAGTAACTTTTAAATGAGTGTGTAAAGATCCTGAAGCAGCAAAGGGAAAAGCAAAGCACCAGAAGAAAAACAGCATGGTTGTGACATGAGATGGGAGGACATCGTGGCATAAGATGATACGGGTTTGGGGGCAGTTGGGTTAAGCAGAGAGCTGAACTTGTAAGCATATTAAGGAGGTCGTACTTCATCTAAAATAATGAAAATATATTAAGTTTTAAGCCTGCTTTGTTATGTAATGAAATATGTGACTTTAAAACATCATTCTTGTTAAAGTAGAGAGAATGGATAGAAAAAGAGCAAAACTGGAAGAAGAGTAGCCAATATTGGGAAATTTTACAGTTGACCACATGAGAAATGATAGTCTTCTGGACCAGGAGGGAGGCCATGGCAACAGAGAAGAGCAATTGGTTTTAAAAGTATTTAAGTAATAGGATTGAATGGATATAATGAATAATTGGATGTAGCAAGTGAGAAGAGAGAAGACAGTGTTGATTCCCAAGCTTGAGCCATAGATGAAATGATGGAGCCATTGTCCAACTAGGAAAATCTTTGGAGAAGGAGCGGGTTTAGTGTACAGGACGGTGAGTTCAGTTTGGCAGTGTGGATTGGGGGGAAGTCTGAGACTTTCTGGGGGATAAGTCTAAAAGGCATGTGGATATACAGGTAGGTCAAGCTAAAGATAAACATTTAGGGATGATCTGCATGCATTACTGTTGATTAGTTGGTTATTTTTAAGTTTTTTCCTCAACTTTTATTTTAGAATCAGAGTACTTGTACAGATTTGTTACAAAGGAATATTGTGTGATGCTGAGGTTTGGGGTATGACTGAACCCATCACCCAGGTAGTGAGCATAGTACCCAATAGGTAGTTTTTCAGCCCTTGCCTCCCTCTCTCTGTGCCCCTCTTGTAGTCCCCAGTGTCTATTTTTCCCATATTTATGTTCATGCCTACCCAAAGTTTAGCTCCCACTTATAAGTAAGAACACATGGTATTTGATCTTCTGTTTCTGCATTACACCTTTGCTTGTCAGTTTTACTGTCACTGTGTATTGATAAGAATCTGCATTCAAACTGCCTAAGTTGGAATCTTGGCTCCCCTCCACTTTCGTTGAGAGGTCTTCACTAACGTACTTAATATCTGCAAGTCTTGGTATTCTCATGTAGATGAATGATGGGGCCATTGTCCAACTAGGAAAATCAGTTTTACTAACTATCAGTAATCAGTGTTACTAACTGATAGTCAAACTATCAATTTTACTAACTATGTACAAATGCAAAATGAAATTAATTAAAGGACTAAAGTGAAGTTAATTATATGTATAAAATATTATAGCCTATATAGAATGAGCTCTTAGTAGATGTTAATGGTTGCTATCTGCTATTAGCTGCTTTTGGCTTTATAAAGGTTATCAACTTCACAGGTTTTTGTTTAACAGTATAGAGCTCATTCAAAGCCAACAGACTTACAGGTCAAATTATTTCAGTCTTCATCCGAATACGGATCATATCATTCAAATCTTCAACAATAGTGATACACAAGTTCCTACTAACAGTCTGTTACCTTTAATTATCATAGCAAGTACTGACACCATTTTTGACACACTCTATTCCATATTTTTTTCCCTTCTTCATATTATACTTTTGTCATTTTTGGTAAGTAGTTGCTAGAATTGAAATATGCATTACTTTATAGCAAGGAAGAATTGATAGAAACTAAATACATATCTTAAATTTTCATCATAATTGTTTTTCCTAACTTACTGATGCAAAAACATTCAAAATTTAATATTATGCTTCCACAGGTATATGCTGAAAACTGTTACTGAATAATGGTCCTCTTTTTACCTATACCAGATAGTATATGTCAATAAAACATAACTAACTTTATTAGCTGTCACTATCTTGCTATTCTTCATCAAAAGACACTGTGGAATGAAGTTTAAATACTAAATAAAGATAGAGCTGTATGTATGTATGTGGGTATATACATATATACACATACATATGCACAGAGTAAATTAAAATGGAATGTAAGTTATAAAAATGGAATTTTTTAAGAGATAATGAACGAATCTTCATCCTGGAAGGGATCCTAAGAATCACAGTCCAGTGGCTTTGTTATGCAGATACAGTGCATCTGCAGTCTGAAGAGGTGGGATGAATTGCTTGAGATAATGTAATCATATGTGACAGAGAATTCTGGTCTCCTAATTCCCAGGCCAGTGTTTCCTCACTATACTGTGATTAACACACCTACTACTGAGCTTCATTTTAAATTGATTCTGATAGAAAATCATGAATGTATTTGTGGTGTTAAACATCTCATGCTCCCACCACAGTAGCTAAACAGACTCAAATCACAGTAAAACTGATTATCTCTACCTTCTTTATTTAACCATATATTATAGTGTTAAAAAAAAAACCCAGATAGACAATTAAAAGATTCACACAGAGAGTTATTGTCTACAAAAGATCTGAAAATAAGGCTGACATCTGTTACAAAGAAAGATTAATTAGGTATCATTTTAAATGATGAATTCTGGCTCCATTTCCCATGAGAACAGTTGGTAAATGTACTGTTCTAATTAGGGATTTGGATCAAAATATCATTTTATTCTAATCATGAAGCCTATTAAGATTTTTATTAATACTATCAGTTTTACTAACTATGTACATCACACATGTTTATATGACAAACACAAATACTTTTCCTCTGGTGAAAAAACAATCTTATATACATTTATAGTTGGGGTTGTTAATTTAGGGCTAACCTACTACATTATAATTCCTTTTGCTTTCATCATATCATGCTTTCTTCATGATATGTTATTAAAAGTATTGTTATTAAAATCTCATAAAATCCCATAAAATAAGTGACAGAACAAGCAAGACTCTGCCAAGAAGTGTGGCAATCATGGCTGAAATCATGGGCTTGCATTCTCTATGAAGGTCCAGTTCCTCCAAAAGTATTTCCAAAGGGAAGCACATCCCAGAGTCCCCAGCTTTTATCTCTCTAGTTCCACCTAAATCCAGTCACATGACTTGTCCCAGCTACTGAAGCACACTTTGGAAAGGCAGTGTGGATAACAGAAAGAACACAGAAATCATAATATCAGGTCCTGAGATTGAGTTCTGCTTTTCGCTACTTACCGGTTCTATCACTTTAAGCTAATTAGATAAGCCCCTAAACTCTTCGTAATTTTATTTTACCATTTGTAATAATGGGATAGTTATGATAATAATACACTTATTTTCCAAGGGTTATTGTCAGAAGTGAGATAATTTTGGAAGGATGGCATACAGTGTTATTCAAGGGATCAGTTATTCAATACTTTAAGTAACTCTCCCAGAATTTGTGAATAGTTGTCTTACACTTTCCAAAAATGTATTACATCAAGATTAGTTGGGGAAAAGAATGGGGAAAGTTAAAATAGAAATACATGTATATGTGTAATTAAAGACTAAATTGCTTGCAGGTTTCTACTGATAACATGCTGATTTTTATAAATGTTTGATTATTACTTATGAATTTATTTATTCATGGAGAAGAATTAATCTTAAAGCAACCAGAGACAATCTCTTTTTAAAAACATTTCATTATAATGGGCAGGAAGGGAAAACAAAAAAATCATCCTGTTAAAAAATAGACATTTGGGCATTTGGGAATGCTAGTTACATAAGGAGGCCTGCCCTGTTGTAAATGCATCCTCACTGACGCATTTACACGTACACAGCATGCTGTCACCTCAAAAAACAAAAAGGTCATGGTGGCAGAGATGAAGCTCACAGGCAAGGCTAATATAACAGAGGGGTATTTGCTGGATGGGCTTTCAAAGATGGAAACGAAGGAGATTTGCAGGAGCAGTGTGCATGTGCGTGTGCGTGTGCGTGTGTGTGTGTGTGGCTGTGTGTGTGGTTTATCTAAAAAACTTACCTAACATATTCCTATTTAGACGCATATTTTTGACCTCCTTGAAGCAAATTTAGCGCATCTTTCACCCAGCAGGCCAAGAAAACGTCAATGGTATCAAGTGATGTTTAGAAGACAGCATTTTAGAATTCAAGATAAAATAACTTTTATAGTGATCCATAAAAATACTTATTCTTACAACTTAGATTACTGACTTTATTGAAGAGAATAATGCCAGTGAGAAAATTGGCACTACATATTAGCTACTAAAATGTTCAAATCTAGACATATTTTAGAAACAGCAATAAAGAAACCAATAATAGCCTTCAAACTGAATATATGTCACAGGGCACAACTCAAAGTTAGTTAGACCACAAATAGCTTACTGCTACAAATACAAAATCTACATCAATCTATTACCAAAAGTCCTACACTCAGCTAATTATAAACACTCCCTTGCAAACTACCCCTGTTGGCCTCCACTCACTGTCTTGCACCGCTCTGGCAAAACTCTAAGCTATATAAACCCAGTTATGTGCCTCTAGGCTGTATCCTTAAAGGTGAACACCAACGAAGAGATTTGTATAACCGAGGAGATCTGTATCACCACATATTTACAACCGTTAATCTCTTCTCCTAACAAAGCCCTTTGTCTCATATTCTGAGTTCCAGGCTCTCTTGCCTTCCAAAGGAATAACTTATTTGACTATTCTTTCTTTCTCCTTCATCTTAAACCTCTCCTCTCAGTTGGATTATTTATATTAACATATAAGTATGTTTTATTTCTAATTTTCAACAAAATAAAAGTGTCTAATCTTCCAATAACTACTGCTCTAGATTTCTCTGTCCGTTCTTATCCAAAACTTACTTTAGAATTTTCTTCTTGCCCTGATTTCACTTCTACACTTCCTGTTTACCTTTCTTTTTTTTTTTTTTTTTTTTTTTTTTTGAGACGTAGTCTTTGCTCTGTCACCCAGGCTGGAGCGCAGTGGCGTGATCTCAGCTCACTGCAAGCTCCGCCTCCTGGGTTCACGCCATTCTCCTGCCTCAGCCTCCTGAGTAGCTGGGACTACAGGCGCCCGCTACCACGCCCGGCTAATTTTTTGTATTTTTAGTAGAGACGGGGTTTCACCGTGTTAGCCAGGATGGTCTCGATCTCCTGACCTTGTGATCCGCCCATCTCGGCCTCCCAAAGTGCTGGGATTACAGGCGTGAGCCACCGCGCCCGGCCCCTGTTTACCTTTCAACATCAAACATCTGTCATCTGCCTGCAACACTCCACCCAAGTCACTCTTACTAAAGTTGTTACTGACCTCCATACAGTTTTTAAGCATTTGACTCAATTGGCCGCTATTTCTCAAAACACAGCCTTCACTGACGCTCACACCACACTTCCTCCTACTTTGACAACTCTTTCTCGGTCTCTTTTGCTAACAACTCCTCTTTTAAAGTTTTCAATGTTGGAGTTCCTTGGTTTCAGACATAGTACTTTTTTTTTTCTTGCATTAGTTTCTCTTCCTAAAAGTCTCATCCTTTCCCATGACTTTAAAGACAGTCTGTGCCAATGACTCCCAAACTGTTGTTGCTAGTCTGGATCCCCAGAGTCACAGGCTCAAATCCAACTAACTACTTCACTCAGTCACTTATATGCTTCTGTGTCCCTGCATACCAATGTGTCCAATATGGGACACTTATTCTTCCCTCCACTCTTTCAGTGGCATTCCATTTCATTTGGAATAGAATCACCGCTTTAACATGGCCTCAAACTCTGCATAATCTGGACTTTGTCCAGATCTTCAAACTCATCCCATGTTTCTATATTGCAACCTCATTGAACCAATTTCACTTCCTAGAAAACACCAAGCTCTTGCCTCCCTCAGGTATTGAATACGTTATTTCTTATCTGGACAACTCCTTCACTTCTTCCCACACATCAAGTAAGAGTCTTCACTTAGCTAAAATCAACTCATCTATTAGGGTCCAATTCAAGCATTGTACTCTCCAACTCTCCAAACCAAGTTAGCTATCACTCTCCAGATGTTATTCTTTCTTATAGAATTCAGTTAATTTAATTCATATAAATTATCACAATGCTTAGCTAAGATCATACGTATGCTATGTCCAAATCTTCTATTAATAGTAGACAATAAACTTCATTTAATAAACCAGTTTTTGTTTTATTCACCATTATAATCCACTGCCTTTTCTGCAGCAAGTGTTCAACATACATGAGTTCCTCAACCAAATAAATAAAAGTTCATGACTGGCTACATAAGCAGATTAAGCTACTTAATCTTTGTAATGGTTCTACATATACTATCCATGTCTATTAGAAATACAAAACATTTCATGTTTTTGTCTCATTTAATATCTGAATTTACACTAGTTTTGAGACATGTCCTAACTACAGAGTTATCCAGTTTACAGAATGTTCCATTTTGTTGTTGCATTTCATCTTCCAAACTTATTTTTGTTAGCAGATAATGAAACTGAGGCGTAGAAAGATAAGACTTGCTAAAATTCACATTTCTAGTAAGAGAGCAGATCTTTAGAATCTCATCTCAAATATTATTTATTTATTAGACTGCTTCAAAATTAAATTTTAAGTCCTTGGAGAAACAGATCAGAAACAGTTTTGCTTGTTTTTTCTTTTTCTTTTTGTTTTTGAGACAGGGGCTGACTCTGTTGCCCAGGCTGCAGTGCAGTGATGTCATCTTGCACTGCAGCCTCGACCTGCTAGGCTCAAGCAATCCTCCCACCTCAGACTCCTAAGTAGTAGCTGGGACTATAGGTGCACACCACCGCACCCATTTAAGTTTTCTATTTTATGTAGATACGGGGTTTCACCATGTTGCCCATGCTGGTCTCTAACTCCTGAGCTCAAGCAATCCGCCCACCTCGGCCTCCTAAAGTGTTAGAATTACAGGACTGAGTCACCGTGCCTAGCCCAGAAACACAAATTTAATCTGCCATTTATTCCCTTGAAAGACAAGAAATATTAACTTTGTTGTTATTAATAACATCAAATTATGAAATGTACCTTCACCACTCACACCAAGTATAATGCTAAATAATTTTGTCAGCAAAGTGAAAACCTTTGAAACTATACTATCTAGGAACAAACTATACTATCTCGGTTTTTCTGGTTTCACACACAAGTTGAAACTAAAATAATGTGGCAATGGGAATAATCCCCCTACTTTTGAGGAGAGGAAGCTAAAAAAGTCATAGCTGGTTTGGCCAATCTATTACAATGGTAATGACTTCCACAAACCTATCTAATAATTAAGTGATCTACATTTTATTTCGATAGTTCTTTTCCAAGTTTAAACATATAAGCAGAAAAATCTATTTGTTAGTAATGCAAGTAGATTCTTTATAGTATTATCAAATGTAGACTCACATGGAGCCATTTCTCAAACAACTGCTCTATTTTATTATTAACAAGAAAATAATAGATAACCTTTACTGAGTACTTATGAAGCTCAATGCACTCCTAAACTTTTAAAGTGCTACCTTATTTTATTATTGGACCCCTCTTTAACATAGACATCATTTTATCATTTTTTAAATAATAAATGCTGAATTTCATGGACCAGAAGAATGGACCTCAAGTTTATTCAACTGGTAGGATATTCATCTGAAATTTTAACTCAACTTGTGTACTTAAAACCCATTTTCTTAACACGTTGGTAATACTGACCATCCTTTGCTTTTTTAGATTATAGTTGACCTTGGTTTCTTTAGCTTCAAAGTAGTGATTATAGCCCTTTTTTCTGGATGTCTAACATTTTCATGAAAATCCTTTAAAACCTGCATTAAGAATGAGTGTGAGCTGTGAACATAAAATCAGGCAGAAGCAAGAAATCCCTTTTTTTTTTCAATTACTAGCTGTTGATCTTGGGCACATTACCTTACTTCAATAAGCCTCGATTGCCTTGTCTATAAAATAAGGGTAAAAATAGTCATAAGCTACTTCGTGGGATCTCATAAGAAATAATTAATGTATGTTGTTCATCAAGTATGCTCCCTAGCCCATAGGAGATGTCCAATAGGTAAAGTTCTTATCATATTTTTCAAAACATTTTTGAGAAGTACTTCCAGGTCCAAAACAGTGGCTTAGACACAAGCTGGCTTCACTTTCCCCCACAGAAAACTAAAAACAAGTATACAGCACCCATATTTTCACCAGCAATATCCCAGAACTCAAATATGATAGAGTCAGATCTCAGGACCACACAGAAGTAAAAAGCAAAACAAAACAAAACAAAAAAACTCTGAGCCAATGGTAAGAGAATAGGCTTTTCATGTCTGAGATGCCCCTCCCCACAATCTTCCTGGCACCAAACATGTGAAAAATTTCCCCTAACTCAGTTTCTACACAAGAAAAAGTGAGATTCAGGAGTACAACTGGCTTTTCACTGTCAGGTTTTTTGTCAGAAGTTCTGTCCATGCCTCAATCCACAGGAAGCATTGTGAGTGCCTGAAGGAAGACATAGTCCTGAGGAAAGCTAAAAACAAAAAAGAGGAGACAGAACTACAGTCCCCACTCCTGGAAATCCTGCTGTATAACTCATTCAAAGGAGATGCCAAAAAAGAGGGGCTGTTCAGCAGCACTACTCATGAAATGTATGTTCTACAGCTACCCTGGGCAGGAACCCACCTCCAGGAGAGTCCTTTTGGAACCTCTGTCTTTCCAGATGGATATCACTCTGATCCTTTATTAAAACTGAGGCAAACTTGGCTTAAGGAGCCGTCTAGTGTCAAAGAGGAGGCAGTGATCTAGCGGGACAAAAATATTAGAAATTCGACAAGTAAATTACAAAGAATCTCTAAGCAAATATATCCAGTAAAATCAATGAATGTTATTTATGAATAGTATATTCAGAACAAATTCTGCTATATGTAGAATAATATAAATTTTTACTTTCTTATATTTAATGCAAAATTATTTCAGTCCAAATATTTTCACAGGTACCATATTTTACCACCATTCAAAGTATCAATGTTGAACAAATATATTTACAAGTAAAATTGTCAATAAATTGATTATTTTTACTATTCTTTTGAATGTTTCTCCAAAATCAATAATCCTTTCAATTTCTTTTTATGATACTAAAAATAAATGTATACAAGTAAAACCAAAAACTACAGTAAAGGGTTTTTCCCATCAAATAAGACTTTCTAAAATGCAATTATAAGATTTTTAAATTAAGTTATGTAGAACGTTTACAATGCTTTAATTTTTTAATTAATTTTTTCCGTTCTATCTTTTGCAAGGACAATCTCAGTGTCTACCTGTTTGTATGCTTTGTCTTCAATAATTGCAAGTCTTCCAAAAGCTTCAAAAGTTAAAATTCCAGTGATGCACTATGATTAAATACTTTCAATTATTTTAACAACATGAAACTATGTATTAAAGAACTTGGTTATTTAAAAATCCATGTAATTGTAAAACACCACAATTTACAAAATCATTCTTTGTCAGCTCAAACGTTTCTAAAATTGAGTTGTTGATGGACTGCAAGAAGAGAAAATACATATTGCTATAATGATAAATTTGTGTACATGTGTCCAATACCATCTCTTTCACAAAAATTTTATAGTTGAGTTTCTCTGAGTATGTATAGGATACTTGTAAATTTAGATCATTGTAGCTTACAAAATATTGTAGCTTATTTGGAGTATAAATTATACATGTACTATAACAAGTTTCCTGTATATATCTGCTTTATAGGTTTATTAATTTATGAAGAAACAATGTTTTGCTATACATTGACTACACAAACTATATAGTCATATTATCACTATGAAAGCAAATATATCTTCAATGTTCACCTTTGTAAATGAATTAATAAAGGTATTCAAAATAATGTAGATATTTCACTTTCAGCAGAATGAAATTCCAAAAGATTTGCTTAAATTCCACGAATTGGATTCAAAAGAAATCAAACCATTATTGGAATTTAACTAATTTTTCAATTTGAAATTTCACAATATTGACATAAATCGATATGAGCTTATACTATGGAAATGGTATATATGTATGTTTAAATGTGTATAAAGTCTCTTATGTGTGGTATGCGTGTATGTATATATTTAGATCATTGATGCCGAAAGGTTCTAGTGCCAAATAAAAGTTACCAAAACTAAAACCAGTAAAAATGTATAAATTGAGACTATTCAGTGGATGAAAATCCATTATAGAAAGAACAGAATACTTTCTAATAATGTTTCCAAATTTCTAATTGATACTAATCTTTGGGATTCAAGAACTAAAAATCATAAATCATGGTAATTTTTACAAATTCCTGAAATTATAAATTATTCTGTATTTTTCATAATATATCATTTACATTATTTTAAGAAATAATGAGTGGCCATAATAGTGAACAGCAAATTATTCTTCTGTGATATGGTTATACTAAGATTTTCATAGATTTTTCTCTTTTAAGAAGCCAATAATAATGAATGCATGGTTTTCCTTATTACTGTAATGCAATACATCATTATAAGATTATATATTTCAAATAAATATAAATGTATAAGATTATATATTTCAAACATATTAAAACGGTCTCACATAGACTTTTGAAAACAGAAACGCTTAAATTAAGGTAACATTAAAAAATAAATAAAAATCATTTAAAAATTGAAATATATTCAAGACATAGAACACTTTCTCTCATTCTGCATTTACCTTAATCAAATTTTTAAGAACGTTTCCAAAAGCATTCTCAAGTCAGGCATTAGGGTATGTGTTACTTTATATAAGCTCATTTGCTTTAATAGTGATGAAAATGTCTTGTCTCCCTGCTTTTATTTTAGTTTTGCCTTTGAAGTCAATTTTTGTTTTGCTAATTTATATTATAAATCAATTACTGATTTCACTTACAGTATTTCAGAACAACATTCACATCTTTTCTTCTTTGCATTTCCTCTGGTAAAGTAGATTTTAAAACATGGCCTACACTGAAAATTCAAACACTAAAAAAAAGAGAGTGAACATTATTGAGTAATAGTCAAATAATGTAATATTTGGACATCTTGGCAAGATAACAGCACTAAGTAGAATCCCATGTCAAAATTGCCGATTTAATGACTTATTTTGCTTTCAGAACTTGGTTCTTGGAACACCACTTATATTTTTTGGAACATCCCTCATAAAATTTGCACAATGTATTTTATAAGCATAAACCTATTACTTTTTGTTGTTGTTGTTGTAAGAATGACTCACCATTAGCAGCAGATGGAGCCAAGAACATACAATTATATAATGGCAACAACTATAAGCAAAGCTGATTGATAAGATCATGGCCATTTCTTTCCATTGTGTTCCTGTCCCATTTCCTCCAGGATGGCTGATTGCATTTCAAGTAGGCAAAATAGCTCATCTCTAACACTCTTACTTCTCAGATTCTGTGATTGCTCAATGACCTATACCATGTGACATATTACACATAAACCCAGAAGTAACCATTAGCTAATTTGCCAACCTGCCTGAAACAAAGGATGAGATCGTGCAGTAGATTATGTATTTATTCCATTTTCAAAGCAGTTAACTTCAGAAAAAAAATTGCCTAGGAAGGCTATACATTAATATCTTGGAGGTTTGAAAGATCAGATTAGGCCATCATCTGAATGCTTCTGTATCACATCAGAAAAAAAATCAGATGACCTTGAAGCCACTTAGAGCCCTGCAATATGGCTAAATTTTTGAAACAAGGAATTAATCCATTAAATTATCTCCACTGACTGTTTAGCAGGCTGATACTCTGAGGCTGATATGGACTCCCATCCTGCTTTGAGCTGAGTGACTGTAGAAGAAGAGTCATATTAAGTTGTTATACAAAAAAATTAATAATAAAATATACAACAAATTGGCTTAGGTGTTTAAAAATTTATATAGTTACAATTTACATCTATAAAAAATACGGTCATTATTTTTAAATCACTATATGCAGGGAAGCAAGTTATTAAAATTAAAGTTGTGACAGAAGTAAAGGAAATTTACAAAATGTACAGAAATTACAGCTAAATCCAAAATGTGTCTATCAGTACATGAGTAAAACACATTTTCTTGATATGCTTGGCTTCTATCCCATACCACTAATTACTTCTCAGCTCAAATGGGCAAAATCGTTAGTGTTTTGCTCTGCAATAGGTGAAAAGATATGTTTCTTTTTTTTTTCTTTCCCTGTGGAAAATTGTCTGCATTGTACTGCAATGCTGAGGAAGTTTATTCTTAGCAGCATCTCTCCTCAGACATTTTATGGCAGCATGGGGAATATTAAATGTAAGATTAATAAATAATTACAACTGTGTGTCCAATCTTCGGTTCATATTCAAAAGGAGTTTTGAATGGGTGAGACATCTGAAAGGAGTTCTGAAAACAATGTGTTTATACATTTTAATTTAGATTTGTTCCAGAGTTAAAGTACAAATATTTACATATTCCATGCAAACTTTACATATAGAATTATTTTAACCATTGTCAGTATACAACTACCTCCAGGGAGAAACGCAATAAAAAACTGAGCAGCAGGAAAACATAGTAAACAACAATTTTGGACAGAAGGTAAAGAGTCTTGTAAACAAAGAGAATCTGAAATTAGAGAAAGAATTTTTAATTAGGTGGAATTTAATCACTCAGCTTGAATTTGTCTACATTACCAGAACAGGAGCATTTTGTCATTGTGGAAAGTGCTCTCAGATATTTCATTAACAAACCAAGCAGAAAATCCCATTTCAGTTGTATCCACTGCCTTTCACTCTCTCTCTCTACCTAAGATTATAATGCAATGTGAGCTTAGCTTATCCATCATTGCACAGTGATATGATAATGGAATGAGTACATCATTTGCAATGTGGTATAGCTTCTGAACTTTCTGGAAAAGCCCCAAATTCCTCCTTGATCTGTAGTCCTTCGTGTTAGTTTCCAAAGTTATAATCACTGTGACTATGAAAGAAAAAGCTGTGGATGCATAAAAGAACACTTCTAGTTCCAGCTCTACCACTCACTGTGTGACCTAAAATGTCTTTTAAACAATTGAGATAGCAGTCTCTTTCTCCCTTTTTATGCAAATACATGGATGCTAAAATACCAATTAGCCCTCTCATTCCATGGTTTAGCTAGTGTTAAGCAAAATGGCCTTGCAATTAAAAACACAGACTGGTACCATGTGTCTGGATTTGAATCCCAGCTCTGCTAATCCCAACTCTGTGTTACCCTGGGTGGGATATTTAATCATTCTGTTCTCGGCCTCAGCTTCTTCATCTATAGAATAGACTTGATGATAATGATAATTTTTCACAGAGTTGCTATATGAGGCTTCAGTGAGTTGAAGATATACACATATATATATACACATACATATATATATGTAGAGGGGGCACCTAAAATAGCACAGAATGTAACATAATATATGTATTAATGTAAATGAATGTATGTATTAATGTAAATTAATATATGTATGGATTAAGTAAACACATATTTAAAAGGACAGCATAGGAGTTCAAATTTTCTACTAACTTTATCATTCAGCTGCTATTCTTTCTTTGTACTCCATCTCATAATACGCTAAGAAACAGGTTCTTTTCTATATGAGAAACCAGATTAGAGAGGTTAAGAAACATACTCACAGTTTTGTTCAGTTAATGACACCTGATATTTAAATCCTTGTACGTCTGGTTTCAAATCTGTGCTCCCTAAATACAATCTCCCCAAAGTTCCCAGAAGTTTTGCAAGCTGGTTATTATCCTGTTATAATATGTCTCTGTCCTGAGTTCATTGTCTGCAAAAATCTGCGTGGTGTTTAATTTTAGGTGTCAACTTAATTGCATTAAGGGATACTAGATAGCTGATAAAGCATTAGTTCTAGGTATGTCTCTAAGGGTGTTTCCAGAGGTGACTGGCAAATGAATTGGTGGACTGAGGGAGGAAGATCTTTGCTCATTGTGGGCAGGCACCATCCAGTGGGCTGGGGACTTGGATAGATAGAACAAAAGAGCAGAGAAAAAAAAATAGCTCTGGCTCTCTCTCTTTCTCTGTGTGTGTGTGTGTGTGTGTGTGTGTGTGTGTGTGTGTGTGTGTGTCTCAGAGCTGGGACACTCCTTCTCTTGCCCTCAGATGTCAGATCTCTAGGTCCTCCAGTCATTGGACTCCCAGAATTGCACCAGCAGTCCTTCAGGTTCTCAGGCGTTCTCCCTTAGACTGAGAACCACACCAGGGGCTTCCCTGGTTCTGAGAGTTTCAGACTTGGATGGAGCCATCACTGCATATCAGCATCCCTGGGTCTCCACTATGCAGATGACCTATCATGAGACTTCTCAGCTTCCATAATCGCATGAACCATTTCCCCTAATAAGTTCCCTCTCATCCATCCATTTATCCATCCATCCTTCCAATTAATTCTTTCTCTTTGGAGAAAGCATGATGTTTGGTAATAAAGTGATTAGAAAGCAGTTCCTCTGGTTTAGTTTCTCACTATAAAGAAAAGCAGTTAAAGAACCAGAATCTCAGCAGGGGAGGGAGGCTCATGCCTGTAATCCCAGCACTTTGGGAGACCAAGCTGGGAGGATTACTTGAGGCCTGGAGCTCAACACTAGCCTAGGCAACACAGTGAGACCCCATCTCTACAAAAAATTTTAAAAAATAACCGAGCATAGTGGCTTGTGCCTGCAGTTCCAGCTACTTAGGAGGCTGAGTCAGGAGGATTGCTTGAACCCAAAAGTTCAAGGCCGCAGTGAGTTACGCTCATATCACTGCACTCCAGCCCGGGCAACAGAGCAACAGAAAAACAAACAAACAAAAAAACAGAGTCTAGGGTCTAGACTAGACTGCCCATGTTTTTATCAGAGACCTTGGGTTTAATCTCTCTGTGCTTCCATTTCCTCTTCTGTAAATGAGCATAATGGTATCTAATTTAGAGAATTATTTCAATATTAAATCAATTAATAAAAATAAAGCATTTGAACAGTACCTGGCACATAGGAAATACCATGGAAATGTTTCTTGCTAATATGATTATTACTACTCCTACTACTATGTGGGAGGGTTGGGATTGCATTCTAGGAGAGATCTTTAATGGTACTACGTAGATGTAATCATGGTCCTACAGAAATGGGTAAATGTGCTTCCAGCTTTTATTCAAACAGAAAGTCATTCTTCTTGTCAAAAGGGATTTTATCCTCCCTCTTCACAAAGTAATGCTTTAGTGTGTAGAAGGACATTGATCCCCAAAGAAGAAACACTTAAAATACTCAGCTTAGAGATACAGACAGCTGGAGATTATACAGGCCCAACTAACAATAAGCAAGAACATTGAAAGGAAGCAAAGCCTTCCATGGAAACCAGTTGTTAAAGATAGAGTGTCTAATAACTAGTCTGTGAGTAAGTACTTAAAAAAAAAACTCTAAAACCTAACGGAATAAGTCTGACTGAACTTGACCTGGATAAATGAGAACAGTGTCACATATAGAAGGAAGTGCAGGATGGAACAGAAATATTTTCTTGGCTACACCTGTTCAAAGTTTTCAATAATCAGTGAGTGAAGAGCAAAAGGAAACTGATTTCAGAACTCTTGTACAGCCTTGAAAGTTTATGTATGTAAACAGAGTATAGCTTTCAGTAAAGAATGTACCCTTAGTTGTTTTTTTTTTTTTTGCATATTCATAGAATTCTAAATGAAAGAGCCTCTTCCAGTATTGTAAAGGAAAGTTGCCTGAACTGGCTGGACCCCACTCAGCTGTTAGATTTGATATCCTCGTGCTCAGAATGCGCAAAATAAGTAGGCCTCACAATAGTCTCTCTTAATAAGGCTTATTTCTGTGTGGGCTCCTCTGAGGTTTGTCTTGGTAGGGTTTTGCTTTCCCATTTGCTTTTTCCTTTGTTTTCAGCAGAGGGAAGAACTGAATAGATTTGTTGAGAGACTCATTGAATGGGTCACTAAGAGGATTGGAGATTTTAATAGACTCCTCTTTCCTACCCACACAGCTAGCTATTTCCTAAAACCCTAAGTTTGAAGGATTTGAAATAGAACTTTAAATATTATACAGCTGAATCATCAAAGAGTTTTAAACCTGCCACTGGATGAAGGACAGAAAGAAAGAACCATCTGATCTAATGACACGAATTCTTAGCAGTTAGAATGGTTCCCCTGGAGCAGAACAGAGAAAAACAGGAAAGGAAATACTTAATTGAACCAAAATAGGCTGCTAGGACATACACGGAAATCAAAGCTTTAAAATGACAAATTAAAATAAAGGGTAAAGAAAGCAAAGTTGATTTTAACTTTCTCTCCTAGAGGCGGCTAACTTATCTAGGACAATGGTCCCCAGATGCTAAGAAAAGCATTGGTCCAATAATGTTTTCAATTGTCCCCTGCAAAGTAAGGACAAAGTGGTATTCTTTTTGTTAAATATAATTTTTCCAATTTAAAAGATTATTTCTTATTTTGGGTGTATGTTCTACTTACATTTTGGAATTAAAATGTCCTCTCTTGGGAAGGAATGGTGATAACGTGTGGTAGTTTTTATTGTTGTTTAATTTCAATGCCCCTGCATCAAATTAAAGGTCAGCAACACTACATTGCCCCCAAATCAAAAAAGAAAAGTGTTCTGTCCTGTGAAAAACAAAAGTTGAAACCCAACAAACTGTCAGTGTTCTTGCAGAGGATGGATCAAAACTACCTTGGAAGCAGTTTCAAAATAGGCATTGTCCCTACTCTCTTTTGTGAGATCTCAGGGAAGAAAAGTAGAAGGAGCAGGAAGAATCTAATACAGATCTTAATTGATATCCACTGCTTTTGGGGGAGAATTGTCAGCTATCATCCTTGGAAGACTCAAATATTCTTTTTATTTTCCTTGACTTTATTCACCTTTGTTTACAGGAAACAAATAGTTTACAGAGGATTTTCCTAAATAAGATGAATAATATTTTGGGAAACAAGTTTCTATGTTCCATGTGGAAAGATCTTTGAAGGAGAAACTTCAACCAAATGACAGTTCTTTTCATAAAGAAATTATAATATTAAAACTCTAGGGATACAACAAATAGATTCTTGACTGTGGTGGCAAGCTAATTAAAGTCCTTGAGCTAATTCTAATGGAGAAAGTTTCTACACATAAACCAAATAAGTAGACATACTTTATAAATGTATATCTCTTGAACTCTAAAAAGCTACATGGAGGAAAACTAAACCAAATATTCAAACAATGCAAGACATGTGAGAGAAAGTGTAAAAGTAAATGTAGATTTTTTTTAACACTGTGAGGCAAAATAAAATGTTTAAGATACTGAGTTTCTCTCTGTCCTTGTGGAGGTCACAGTCTAGTATAACCCTGTGCTCTAATCAAGCTGATTTCTTTACTGACCTATATTTTCTATATATATTAAACCAAATATAATACACACACACACACACACACGATATATAATGAAAATTCATTGCTAAATAAGTTTTACATAAAATGTATTTCCACTAAAGGCATTGCTTCCTTGCAATGTTATACTGTATCCTGTCCCTCCTCTCTCCTCACTCTCATGCCAGCATTGTGTCAACTCTTCCTTTGCAAATCCTATTCATTTTCTAATGCCTATTTAGTGTATACAAACACTGAATATTAAGCATGTGCCTGGCACTTGTTTGACCCAAAAAGCCACGAAGAGAAATTATACAGTTTAAGAACATTTGTGTTTTAGAATCAAGACAATGGAGTGGAATATGGCTTGGAAAAAGTCCTGAACAGGGGAATCCATTAGACAGCCATCGTAATAAACTAGAACAATGGTTGTCAAAATGTGGTCGCCAAACCGACAAAATCAAAAGCACCTGGCAACTTGTTAGAAATGCAAATTTTCAGGCCCCAATCCAGACCTACAGAATCACAAACTATAGGCTCCATCCCAGTCACCTGTGTTTTAGCAAGCTTTCCAGGTGGTGCTGGTGCATACTAACGTTTGTGAACCACTTGTTTAGGATACTAGTGGTGGGAGACAAGATGAGTGACAATGGGTTTGGAGAGTGGAAGACACACTTTCCAGATGCTATAGAACTGAAAGACATGATAACAGATTAGATGAAAATGGAAGTAAAATATAATTTCAAGGTTTATGATTTGAGTGATTGATGCCTAGTAGAGTCTTTCAGAGATCGAGGAACAAAATACTAAGTTTGGGGTGGTTGGCATAGAAAATAAATGGTTATTTCTCATTGGGATGTGTCAAATCTGAAATACTGGACATTCAAATGCAGACATCCAGAATGGTAGTGTAATAGAGAGATCTGAAAGTAGAAAAAAATATTATGATAAAAGTGATTTTAGGAGTGATTAAAGTTGAAGAGCTAATTAAAATCATGGGAGCAGAGGGTCACCCAAAGAGAGTTGAGAAGTAGAGAAAACTGAAAGTAGAACCTAGAAAACACTAAAATTTGAAGAACAGATAATGGCAGAACCTAGGGAAGAAAAAACATAATTATGGTATTTTAGAAATTTAGCAAGGCAAGAGTTTCAAAAAGGGTAGTCAACAATTTTGAATGTCACAAGGAGATTAAGGTAAGGAAATAAATGTGTCCATCAAGTTTAGTAATAAAGATAGTTGGACCTTCGCTAAGAAAAATTTTGATGGTAAAGAAGTCAGATTACAGTATAAAAAAATGAACAAATTAGAACTCCAACATGTAAAAAGCTTAGAATTTGTCACTCTTATCTTTATAGCAAGAAACAGTTGAACAAGGTGAAAATAAACAACTTTTCTCAGACCCATCAGAGAACTGAAGTTTCAGGGCAAATCATTACCTCAAAATCTGGAGAAAAGGAACATCCCAGAAGAAAGAGGCCAGAAGTGTTTACCTGGCATACAAGTCACTGGAGCCATAGACTGATAAGAACACTCAAATAGTAATTTTGGCCAATTACTGGGGAATGAGGAGGGACTGGAGTGAATGTGAGAAACACCTGGGAGCCAGTCTTGTTGGGGCTTCCACAATACCACAGACTTCTTTCTGGTGAAGATCCAATAAAGACTCCTTCCTGACTCTTAGCAGCAGTGTTTTGATCACCTCCTTTTCATCCCATTGGTGAGGAAGAGAGTCCACTCTAGCATTATGGGAATGACTGAGCACACAACATCCAACATCAGACAAATGAGATAGACAGCAGTTTATTAAACAGACTCACAGCACAGGGAGGAGGATACCACAGGCAATACAGAGACATATGGGGTTGCACTTGGGAGCACAGTAAACAATCAAGGACTGTGGGAGGCAGGCTTTGTAATATCAAGAGTGGAGAGCACTCTCAGGCCCCATGTTAGAATGTGATTGGCCTGTTTGAATAATTCTGCAAGCTGGAAGGGAACTGAAACCCGACACTCACTGATGAGCAGGATCTGCATTTGGTCTATTTGATAAGGAGGGCTGATAGACTAGGGAACCTTATCCAAGGGAGCATAGTTGGCGGGTATAATAACCATGCTTCTGTATTTGATGCTTTGACACCTGGGGCCTTGCTGATCCTAGGAGAATCCCTTCCAGGGCCAGCCAATTCCTAGACATAGTAAAGGCCTCAGCTCTGTACACATTCTTTCTTTTCTTTCTTTCTTTCTTTCTTGCTTGCTTGCTTTCTCTTTCTTTCTTTCTCTTTCTTTCTTTTCTTTCTTTCTTTCTCTCTCTCTGTCTCTCTCTCTGTCTCTCTCTCTGTCTCTCTCTTCTTTTTTGTTTTTTTTTTTTTTTTTTTGAGATGGAGCCTCACTCTGTAGCCAGGCTGTAGTGCAGTGGCACGATCTTGGCTCCAACCCTCTGCCTCCTGGGTTCAAGCAATTTTCCTGCCTGAGGCTCCTGAGTAGCTGGGACTACAGGCGGGAGCCACCACACCAAGCTAATTTTTGTATTTTTAGTAGAGACAGGGTTTCACCATGTTGGTCAGGATGATCTTGATCTCCTGAACTCGTGATCCACCTGCCTCAGCCTCCCAAAGTGCTGGGATTACAGGCATGAGCCACCGCGCCAGGCAACGCACTCCTTTCTTATGCAAACCAACCAATCCAGAGCCCACACCCCAAACTCCACCATTTATTGAGCTCTTACACTCCAGGCCACTATTTCCCTACCCTTATTATCCTAGGACTTGTTACCAGAAAACAAAGGACAACCCTATGCCATGCCCTAAACCCACTAAAATTATTCAAACAAGTTAATTCTAAGCCTGCCTCACTTGTTTCTGCCCACAAACACCACAATAAAGGCTCTTGCCCACATTTTTCCCTCTCTGTCTGTCTCCTGACTGACCTGGGTGCTTCCCTGTGTGGCCCTGCCTGGCATGCTGTGCCTCCTGCTTCTAGGGCTCTATGAGTATAAAAAGTCTTCTTTTATGATAGTAATGTCTGCATGTCTTACCATACCTGTTTGAAAGAATTCCCTGGTACCTTTAAATCAAAGAATAACTTGTGGTTAGGCCATTCAAGCCCTCTCATTTTTACCAGATTTCAAGGCAGCAAATGATATTAATTTTCAAAAAAAACAGAAGCAAAGGGAATACTTCCTAACTCAATCTACACAGCCAGCATGTCCTAATATCAAAACTAGATAAATATATTACAAGAAAAGAAAACTACAGACCAATATCTCCTGTTAACATGGACATACAATCCTCAACAAAACATTAGCAAATCAAATTCAACAGTTTATTAAAAAAATGCTCACAACAATCAGGTGAGATATGTTCTAGATACACAAGGCTGGTGTAACATTAAAAAATCAATTATTTAATCCATCATATCAGTTTAATAAATTAAAATCATATGATCATGTCAATGGATACAGAAAAAGCATTTCACAAAATCCAACACAAATCCATAATAAAAACTCTCAACAAATAGGGAATAGAAGGGAACCTCAGCTTGATGAAGAACATCTACAAAACAACCTACAACTAATGTCATACTTAACGATGAGAAACTGGACATTTTTCCCCTAAGATTGAGAATAAGGCAAGGATGTCACATCACACCCATCCTTTTCAACATTGTACAGGAAGTCCTAGCTAGTATATTGGCAAGAAAAAAATATATAAGCTACATAGACAGGGAGGAAAGAAACAAAACTGCATGTTTGCAGATGACATCTCATTCTATATTAAAAAAAAACCCCAAAGTATCAACAAAAACAACTGTTGCAGGATACAAGGTTAATATATAAAAGTAAATAGCTTTCTCTTATAGGCAATGAACAATTTGAGTTTGAAATTAAAAACACGACACCATTTAAAACAGCACCAAAAAAATGAAAGTTAAATATAAATCTAACAAAATATGAACAAGGTCTCTATATGCAGGAAACTACAAAACTATAATGAAAGAAATCAATGAAGGTCTAAATAACTGGAGACACATTTTGTGTTCATAGGTTTAAGATACAATATTAAGATATCAATTCTTCTTAACTTTATATATAGAATCAATGCAATTCCAATCAAAATCCCAGCAAACATTTTTTGCATTGGCAACCTGAATCTAAAGTTTATACAGAAAGGCAAAAAAAAAAAAAAAAAAAACAAAAAAAAAAAACAGAAAAACCAATACAACATTGAAAAAGAACAAATTAGAAGCACCAATATTATCCAAGATTAAGACTTGCTTTAAGATACAGTGAACAAGACAGAGTGGTATTGGTGAAAGGATTGACACCTTTATCAATGGAATAGAAAAGAAAGTCCAGAAGTTGACCCCCTTAAATATGCTCAACTGATCACTGACAAAGGAGCAAAGGCAATTCAATGGAAAATGGACAGTCTTCCCAACAAATGATGCTGGAACAATTGGTTGTCAATATACAAAAAAAAGTAAATCTAGGAATAGTGCTTATACCTTCCACAAAACCTAATGGGTCATATGCATAAATATAAAAGATAAAACTATAAAATATTTGGAAGACAAATTAAGAAAAAAATCTAGGAAACTAGTTTGGCAATGAGTTTTAAGATACAACACCAACAGTACAATCCATATATGTATGTTGTATTTTTTAAAGCTAAAATCTTCTCTTCTAGGAAAGACACTGTTAGGAGAATGAAAAGATAAGCCACAGATTGGGAGAAAATATTTTCAAACCATATATCTGATTAGGGACTTTCATCAAAATGTACAACGAACTTTTAAAATTTAAGAATGAAATTTTAAAATGAGCAAAGGATATGAACAGACACATCACCAAAGAAGGTATACAGGTGTCAAATATGCTTAATAAAAGATGCTCAACATCATTTGTCATTAGAAAATTGTAAATTAAAACAACAATAAGAATACAATTCAGCAATAAAAATAAATGTTAACAAGTCATTTGTTGTGGCTTGAAGGATGGGAAAGTTCATAAAATTAAATGCCTACATCAGAAAGTCTGAAAATGTGCAAATAGAAAACCTAATGTCACACTTCAAGGACAAATATCACATCCAGCAGAAGAAAAGAAATAACAAAGATCAAAGCAGAACTAAATGAAATTGAAGCAAAAAAAAATACAAAAGACAAACGAAACAAAAATCTGTTTCTTTGAGAGGCTAAACAAAATTGATACACCATTAGCAAGATGAACCAAGAAAAGAAGAGAGAAGATCCAAATAAGCTGAATTAGAAATGAAATGACAGATATTACAACTGATAACGCAGAAATACGAAAGATCATTCATGGCTTCTATGAACACCGTCACATGCACAAACTAGAAAATCTAGAGGAGATGGTTAAATTCCTGGAAATCTACAACCCTTCTAGATTAAATCAGGAACAATGAAAATCTCTGAACACACCAATAACAAGTGAGATTGAATCAGTAATTTTTAAAATTGCCATCAAAAAAGTCAAGAACAGATGGATTCACAGCTTAATTCTATCAAACATTCAAAGAATTGCTACCAATACTACTGAAATGATCCCAAAAGATAGAGAATCTTCCCTAAATCATTCTATGAAGCCAGTATCACTCTAATATCAAAACCAGTAAAGGACATAACAAAAAAGGGAAACTACAGACCTATATCTCTGATGAACATAAATGTAAAAATCTTCAATAAAATACTAGCAAACCAAATCCAACAGCATATGGAAAAGATAATATATCACAATCAAGTGGATTTCATAAGAGAGATGTAGGGATTGGTTCAACATATGCAAGACAATAAATATGATACATCGCACAAACAAAATTAAAAGCAAAAATCATATGATCCTCTCAATAGATGGAGAAAGAATGTTTGACAAAACCCAGCATCCCTTTATGATAAAAACCCTCAACAAAATTGGCATACAAGGGACATACCTCAAATAATAAAAGTCAACTATGGCAAACTCACAGCCAACATCATAATGAATGAGGAAAAGTTGAAAGCATTCCCCCTGATAACTGAAACAAGACAAATATACCCACTTTCAACACTTCTATTCAACATAGTCCTGGAAGTCTTGGCCAGAGGTATCAGGCAAGGAAAGAAATAAAGGGCATCCATATTGGAAAAGAGGAAGTCAAACTGTCACTATTCACCAACATGATCATATACCTAGAAAACCCTAAAGATTCATCAAAAAAACTCCTAGATATAATAAATGAATTCAGTAGTCTTAGGATACAAATTCAATGCACACAACTCGGTAGCACTGATGCACACCAACAACAATCAAGCTGAGAAAAAATTCAAGAACTCAATCCCTTTTACAATAGCTGCAAAGAAAGAAAATAAAATACTTAGGAATACACTTAACCGAGGAGATGAAAGACCTCTACAAGGAAAACTACAAAACACTGCTGAAAGAAATCATAGACTACACAAACATATGGAAAAACATCACATGCTGATGGATGAGTAGAATCAACATTATGAAAATGACCATAGTGGTGGCAAAAGCAATCCACAGATTCAATGCAGTTCACATGAAAATATCATTACATTCTTCACAGAACTAGAAAAAAATTCTAAAATTCATATGGAACCAAAAAAGAGTCCACATAGCTAAAGCAATACTAAGCAAAAAGAACAAATCTGGAGGCATCGAAGTACCTGATTTCAAATTATACTACAAGGCTGTAGTTACCAAAACAGCATGGTTTGTTTAAAACTGGTATAAAAATAGGCACATGGACCAATGGAACCAAACAGAGAACCTAGGAATAAAGCCAAATACTTTCATCCCACTGATCTTCAGCAAAGCATACAAAAGCATAAAGTGGGTAAAGACACCCTATTAAATAAATGGTGCTGGGAAAACTGGCAAGCCGCATGTAGTAGAATGAAACTGCAACCTCATCCCTCACTTTACACAAAATCAACTCAAGATTTATTGAAGACTTAAATCTAAGACCTGAAACCATAAAAATTCTAGATGATAACATTGGAAAAACTTCTAGGCATTGGCTGAGGTGAAGAATTCATAAAAGAACCCAAAAGCAAATGCAATAAAAACAAAAATAAATAGATGGGACCTAATTAAACTAAAATGCTTCTGCACAGTAAAATAAATAATCAGCAGAGTAAACAGACAACCCATAGAGTGGGAGAAAATATTTACAAACTATTAATCTGACAATGGCGAATATTCACAATCTACAAGGAACTCAAATTAGCAGAAAAAAACACAATCCCATCAAAAAGGGCCAAATGACATGAATAGACAATTATCAAAAGAAGATATACAAACAGCCAACAAACTTGAAAAAAAGCTCAACTTCGCTAATTATCAGGGCAATGCAAATTAAAACCACAATGAGATACTACCTTACTCCTGCAAGAATGGCCATAATTTAAAATTCAAAAAAAAAAAATATATATATATATTCCTTGACATGGAGTTTTAAATGTATAGACGGTCGCCAATTAACAATAGCTCAACTTATGAGCTTTTTTACTTTGTGATGAGGCTAAAAAGGTACATTCAGTAGCAACCATACTTTCAGTACCATACAACCATTCTCTTTTTCACTTTCAGCACAATATTCAGTAATTTACATGAGCTATTCAATAGCTCATGAATAGGTGTTGTGATAGATGATTTTGCCCAACTGTAGGCTAATGTAAGTCATCTAGACTACTGTAGTCTATGCCAAGCTATGATGTTTGGTAGGTTAGACGTTTATTATAAATACATTTTATAATTAGGATATTTTCCATTTGTGATGGGATTACCAGGGTATAGCCCCATTGTAAATTGAGGAGCATCTGTATATTTCAAAGTGAAAGAAATCTGAATACTTACATGCTGTATTATTCCAATTATATTACTTTATAGAAAAGACACAACTATGAGTTAAAATGTCATGGAGTGCTAGAAATTAGAGACAAGAGAGATAAATAGATGAAGTACAGGGTGTTTTGGGGGCAGTGAAACCATTCTGTATGATAGAGTAAGGGTAGATACATGACATTATCTATTTGTCAAAACCTGTAGAACTTTATAGCATAGAGACTGATCCTTAGTGGGAGTAAATTAAAATAAAAATCATTTAGGAGCTAAGGGAATCGCAAGAAATAATGCAGACTGTGATCTGTGATGAAATCATCTACTGTATGTGCCAACTTAAGTAACTTGGGAAATAAATGAAGTCTGTAGATTAAGAGCAAAAGAAACCGCCTATAATGGGAGTCAATAGAAGTTGTTTTCGAAGTGGATATAGGTTATCAATTTTGATACTATTATAGATGTATATTAGAATTGAAAAATTAAGTAAATGGATGGCAGATTGTGCAAGCCAGGTTTCTTGCTATTGGAGTAGAAATTTACATATTGGCCAGAGGAGGAGGCTAGAATGATTTATGTAGTAATGGATTAGAGCAAGAGACATCAGTAAGGGATCATATTTAACTTAATATACATACAGATTATTACAATACAGAAATGTTTATAAGTATGTAAATACATATGGGTTAGTATACATGTATAGTTATTTGCTCTGTCAGCTTAGAAGACCTAGAATAATTGACACTCCAGTAACAACAAGAATACCCACCACCTGGACTTTGATTTCTAATACCATTCTCCAACAAGAGGAACCTAGGCTTCTTGGAGAATTTGAGAATTATAGAACTGGGGAAGAAAATATACAAGATGAACCTGGAGCACCTTAAAGTACCAGAAAGTAAGCAAGTGAACAAAAGCAAACAAACAAAATGCATTGATAGATGTATGTCCAAAGGGCACAGGAACCAACGGAAAGAGCTCCCAATAGCCAAAGCTGGAGCACTCTGAGGCAGAGAATAAAGCAGTAATGGACTGCAACCCAATGTATACATAACTTTCTATGAGTCTGTATTTATATAAATAAATTGTTAAATAAATTCATAATTATGGGAAAAGAGATAAATTGCCTATGCAGAAAAAAATTCTAATAATCAGATAGCTATCCTACCTTAAATAAGACAGAGTGTAACTCCATGGGATGGGCATAGTAACTTCCTTATGAAGAGTACAGAATGAAAAGGTTGGGGAAAATAACTTTATAGTGCAGAAACCTGACAAACACTACTTTAGCCAGGTGATCTTAATCAACATTAACAGTTATAAATCATGTTGATAGTGTATGCCCTTGAGATGGCATGAAGAAGGGCACTTTACCTCTGTAATCTTTCTCCAGAAAGGCCATAACCACAGTTTAATCATGAGAAAAAGATCAGACAAATTCCAATAAATTGTCATTCTACAATATGAGTATATCTGACCAGCAGTCCTCAAAACTGTCAAGGTTTGAGAAACTGTCACAACCAAGGGAAGCCTAAAAATACCGAACAACTTAATGTAATTTAGCATCCTAGATGGGATCCTGGGACAGAAAAATCACATTAGGTGAAAACTAAGGAAACCTGAATACAATATGGACTTTAGTTAATAATAATGTATTAATATTGATTCACTGATTGTGACAAATACACTAAACTAATATAAGATGTTAATAATGGTGGAAACTGCTGGGTATCATAAATTCGTGTCATGTAATTGTTGTCTCAGCATCCATTTTAAAGCCCAATGTAAGTTTTTTGAAACCCAGTTGTACCCCATCACCTTTGGCCAAATTAAAACTTCCCTTTCCCAAGTTTTTTCTTTTCTTTTTTTTTTTTGTAATATACTCCACTGTTCCTCATCCTACTGACCAAAAACCCAACACACCCTAAAGCTGCTGAGCAGTATGAAAATTTAAGGGTCAATACAAGAATGTAAATAAGTTCCTTCTTGGTATGTGTATCCATTAAACTAGCCAATTCACAACCCCCGAGGAAAAATCTAAGGGATAACATGCAGGGACTTTAATAAAGGTGTAGTCCCGCGGATGCCTTCTTTCTTACTCTCACTCCTCACTACTGGTTGAGCTTTGAACTTCCTCTTGGTCTCTTGTTAGCCCCCTAACCTCTCTGGGACCTGTGAATAATAAATTTTTGATTTCATGCATATTGGTTTCACTTCTTCATTGTGTCTCACCTGACCAACACACCTGAATCTAAAATTTTCCTCTGGTCAGGGCTCTCCAGGTAAGTGGCTATCTTCTCTTATGACCACTCGCATGTGGTAGACCTCAAAACCAGATTAAAAAGAAACCATAACAATACAAATCACAACAAGGGGAGAAGAGGAATACACAAGAACTCTCTGTCCTATCTTTATCATTGTTTCTGTAAATCTTAAACTGTTATAAAATAAAAAGAATTTTTAATGAATATATTAATTATAAGAAAGCCAATAATAGTGGAGAGAAGAATAGTTTATCAGAGAGACAGAAAAGACTGGAGCACTTACTTTTCCCTGTGGACCCAGCTGCCATAACAGTTTCAATACTGTAAGAACAGCTCTGAGAAGCAAAAGGAACCTCAGTATCTCTATCAATTGCATGAGTCACATGAGACACAACAGTCACACAACAAATTCATCAAAGCAGATTTACACTCACAGATAGGTAACAAGGATAAACAAAAGCCTAGACTCCATGGAGAGCTAGTCCACCAAGGCTCAGGAAGGCTGCGTAAGTTGGATGGAGTGTTTCCGCTCATGCCCCACGTCATACCACAGCTGAGGAACTCTGAAAGCACTCCACCCTCGGTGTATATACACTGTACATGACTAAACTTGCTGAGCACAAACATTAAAAATCTTCCTGTTCTCAGAGGAGTGAGGATACAGCCTGGGTTATTCCAGACACATCTCCCTTATCTCGGGTTATCACTTTCTCAGTACATTCTGCAGTTATTACATGGACTGCAAGTGGGAGGAGGAAGAGCTGGTTTGGCTAAGGCTCTCTCAGAACCTGTCCTCATAGAACCCCTACATAGGACTCCCCCAAAATGAATCATACCATTTTAGGAAGGAAATCAGCTTTGGTAACCAGGATTCTCAGAGGAAGGTAGTGAGATCAGCTATTAGAGAGACTTTAAGAGGAATTTTCATGCTAAGCAGGAAATTGAAGATACCTTTATAGAGGTCTGTGATTCACAGTAAAGTCTATGACTAGGAGACTGAGTTAAATTCACTGATTCATAAGACTGTAACTTAAACTCTGTTTGCTTTAGTACCAAAAATTAACCAATTGCTTTATCCAAAAAAAGTACTTAATGATTATTTACTAAGGAAAAGGAAATTCTTTATAAGGTATTATAGAGGATTTACACTAATAGCGTCTACTACATTTTTGTTTACTGTATGCCAAGCATGATTCTAAATGCTATACATTTAATATCTGATTAAATCATCATAACAATCATTTAAGGTATGACACTATCCCTGTTTTACAGATGCAAAAACTGGGACCCAAAGATTTTTTTTAACCCACAAAACTAATAAATGGAAAAGCCAAAATTTGAATACCAATGGTCTAATCACAGATTATAACTTCATGCACTACAGCTTTTCATGTATTTTTGTAATGCATTTCTTTTTTCACTGATACGTATCTATTATAATATAATGCAAGTTTAAAAGGGAAAATAAGAAATTATATCAGCATCTGAATCCCTGTCTGCTTGCTCTTTTGACAACCTTCATTAATCTTTCAGAATATTCCTCCTGATTATAGAATTTTTCAATTAACTAGCATGAATATAGAGAGGTGTCTTCACTAAATGAAGTTTATTTATACTTGTAGGGTTACAATGCAGTATGGCAAAATAATCTTTAGCATCCATCACCTCTAACCCTACAAGATAAAGTATTCTATCTACTAGAAAAGAGAGAAGTATCTTTCATAAACAAAAGTTAACAGCTTCCTTTGTTTTTAACAAAGACGGCTGAACTAATAATTATATATTTAGGAATCTATTTTAAAGAAATAATCAGAACTCTGGACAAAGATTTACTTAAAAGATATTATTTACAATAATGAAAGTTGAAAATTATCTAAATGCTCCCAGGAAAGAGTAATGATCAAATTAAGAGTAGTAAACCTACAAATAGATTTTCATCCAACCATTGAAAATCATATTTTGAAAAGCAGTTAATGTCACCAGAATATACTCATTATATAATATATATATTATATATTTGGGGAAAAGGACCCCAATTTAAAAAAAAAATGAATTAGAAGCATACCTTCCAAAATATTATCAGTAATTTTATCTTGGCAGTATGATTTGACTATAGGTGATTTTAATATTCTTCTTGGTGCTTCTGTTTTCCAAATAATGTATAATAAGCATAATATGATTGTATGATAAAAAGTTTTTATAAGAGTTTTGTGGTTGCTTTTTGAAAAAATAAGAAAATTTTTACACATTGTTCCGGAAATGATGAGTACATGTATGGAGCATTATACTAAAATGTATTTTAACACACAGCTTAATTACTAAAAGAAATCTATCAGGCTTCCACTTTCAGGCAAGATTCAGTAACTAGACTGGATTTGCCCCTTTGCCTGAAGCAATGAAAAACTGGGTAAAATACATAAAACAATGATTTTCAAGATGCTGGAGGCATCAAACAATGAGGGACAATAATCTCCCAGGGACAATTCCAAAGATTTAGTTCTTAAAATTGTCCCAGCTTACTGCCTTGAGAAGTTTCCAAAGTCTGGCACTGGGTGAATGGGGAAAAGCCCAGTCAGAGAATAATGATTCTCTTAGGTGAAAGTATAGATTTGTGAGCCCAGGGATACCAAAAAAGCTAAAGTTCACAGGAAAAGTCACTGAAAAAGAAGTCTGCAGAGAGGGAACTCGAGATCAGCAATGTGTGAGGAAGCTACCTGAGACCTAAGAAAGAACCACCCTGCAGTATTGTGCAGACTCTAGGATGAACACCATGATCCTCACCTCTAGATAGTCACAACGTTGTTTAATCCTCTCTCTTTGAGGGTGACAAGGACCTGTGATTCACTTCTGATCAATAGAACACAGCAAAGGTGAAAGGATGTATGTGATTACATATATTACGTAAGATTGTAGCATCAGTGTTACTAATAGACACTCTTCCTTGCTGGCTTTGAATAATCAAACTGCCAAATTTGTGAGCTACTATATGGAGCAGGCCACACAGAAAAGAGCTTCCAGCCAACAGCCGGCAAGAAATTGAACCCCTCACCCTGCAACCTTGAAAAAAACTAAATACTTTTACAAACCATGTGAGCCGGGATCTGAATTTGAAAGCAGATACTTCCTGATTTGAGCCTCATATCATACCATAGCCCAAGCCAAAACCTTGATTCCAGTCTTGTGATGTTCTGAAAGAAAAAGTGAAGCTTTAAAAAAACAAGTGCTATCTAGTCTCCTGATATTGCACTATCTTCAAGTTAAATATTTGGCCCTTACAATCAGCTTGATGAACTAGGGCTCCACGTACCTCCACTTCCCCAGTTAAAATAGTTAATATGGACCAATATAAATTAAAACAGAGTTTTTAAGGGTTAAAAATCCATTAAACTAGACCTATTTAGAGAACAGAATGAAAGACACTGATTTCACCATTCAGAATATACAATATTGGGCTCTTGAATCAAGCATTTAATATAACTTTCACCACCCTTAGCAGATACAGGTTACAGGTCTCATAAATGTCGTAATGGCTTACTTAAATAAACATGATACATTTCAATCATCAGTCAAACATCAGGAGTGAATTACAGCAAATACTCCAACTCCATTTTTATTCATGTCTGACTATTTACAACTTTCTTTTAAATCCCATTCCTCCTTCATCCCCTATTTTCCCCCTGTGGGCAAGCCCATATGTTCCCCCAACTGCCACCACCATGGTGCTTAAAGCAGGCAAGCCCCAGCCTGAGTGCAGGAGCCCTCATCCCAGCCCCACTTTCTAACCACAATAAAACTCAAAGCCAATTATCCCTTCCTTGCTCTCTAAAGACATTTTCAGACCTGCTTAAGAGTCTGCCCTGTGCTCCTCACAAAGACTCATTATATGAATAACAAATCTCTTCATACCCTCTTGCTGCATTTGTGGCATCATCAGTCTCAAAACCCAAACCAAATTGTGGGTGTGGAGTTGAGACTATCTCCTGTGGGATGATCATAACAGGCACTGGGCCATTTTTCCTAAAATTAGTAAACAGAAACAAAGAATCAAACATTCATGCTGCCTTTCTGTATCAATTATATTCTCGGGTAACAAATTGCAGACAAAATGGAAGAATGAGAAAAATCATCATATTGCAACCTATTGGAATACTGAATTTAGATAGCAATCATCCAATGACTGCTAAAACCGTGAAGTAAAAGATTAATGGACTGCTTTATGATGGATTAGGCTGGAACTGTCTGAACTGACTGATAACTTGAATAGCCCTAGAAGAGAAACAACCAGCTCTATATGTCTCCTGACAGATGCGAGAAAAAGTACACAGCACCATCTGCTAAATTTTCTTAATAAAATTAAAATATGCATCTAATCAAGCCTTTAGATTAAACTATTAGCTAACAGAAAACGTGGTGGATAGAGGAATGTGTTAAATATCACCATAAAACTGAAATTCTGCAATCTGATACATGGAAATTCCATGACACAAATCAATGGGTTTCTTTCAAATACAAATGGCATTTTAAATGAGAAAAGGAAGTATCACAGATTATGACATTTTAACCTATTGCAATGTGTGGACCTTGTTTGATCCTGATCTAAGCAAATCACTTATAAAGGCTGTTTTCTGTCAATCAAGAAAATTTGTACGCAGACTTGGTGTTAAATGATATTAAGAAATAATTGTTAAATATAGTAGATGTCCCGATGATATGTAATTATATATGTTTTAAAGGAATTATGTGTTAGACATCATGCAGACTTGTGGATGAGGGGATGTAATATAAGGAAGGAGGCAGATGTTAGAGAAACATGCCATTGGAAGATATTCACTTCCTTGGCTGAGATCTAATGGAAGTGGGTAGGAAGGAAAGGGAAAGAGCATTCCATGCAAAGCAAATAGCACATGGAACATAATGAAGATTGGAAAGACCATAGTGTATCCAAGAAACTGAAAGACACAGTATGACGGTATTGCAGAGCCTGAAAGGGAACGTGGTAAATGGGAGAACTAAGAGGTCACTGAAAGCCTCATTATGAAGGGCTTTGAACATATGTTTAGGAGAAATAGAGACCTCTGAAGAATTTCAAGCAACAGAAAGACACCATGATGTTTTTGCTTTAGAAAAGTCACTTTGACTATAGTATATGGAATAGAAAGGTAGAGTAAGATTGGAGACAAGGTGACAATGAGTAAAAGGTTTTCCAATAGCAGATATATGAGGAACGTTGAAGTATAATTGATGAGAAAATTGTTAATAATATAAATGGAAAAGAACTGATGGGGCATGGTGATTGTATGTTAGGGGCAGAGGGTGAAAGGGAGAAAGTAGGTAAAGTTGATATCCAGGTTTCTAACCTGGGGAAATAGGGAGGAATTGTCTATAGGCTGAGAGAAGGAACATAGAGTGAAGAGCTGGTTTGGGAGCACAGATCAGTTTATTTGCAGCCTCACTGAATTTGAAATGTCTTCAACACACCTAACTGAAAAGATATCCAGGAGTCCACTGGACGTAAGTCAGAATCTCAGGGATATAACTTTGACTATCATCAACATATACAACATATACATCATACTTAAAATTATGGAAAAGTGTGAGAAAGGCTTGAAAGAGTGTATAAGGAAAAAAAGAAAAGCTGATAAAGGAATCTTAAAAAAAAATCTAGTTCCAAAAGTCTTGCACTTAAAAACTATAACTATTCTGCCAAAATAACCAAGTGCAGATACTATGTTTTGTATTTATGTGTTTGATTATTATTTTTAATTTGTTATGGACTATTTCCGAGATTCATAATTATTCTCTTTTCAAACCCTTTCTCCTATCAAGTCACATATTTGCTATTACTAATCATGCCACAAGGAACATTCTCATACATGTCTGCTTAGGCACAAGAGTTTTCTTAGGGTATATACGCAAAAGTAGAATTCCTAGGTGACAGGTGTATCAGAGTTCAGTTGTAGAAAGCAGAAACCACCTCAACCATTTTAAGCAGAAGGGGATCTGTCATAGAGTATTAGGTGCTTGTAAAATCATTGAAGAGGCTGGCAGAGTCAGTTCCACACACCAAGGAATGACTCAGAACAATGCCAATAAATGAACTCAACTGGAGAATTCCACCTTTGCCACGACAAGGAAGGTAATTCAGGAGGCCAATACTGTAACTATTTAAGTTAAAGAATAAACTACTGTCACTGTGATCCCAGGATCAGGAAATCACAGCCTCTGAACTATGACTACCTCTCAACTCTGATGAGTTACTTGACAGTCACTGCTGCTAGGACAAAAACAAAAACAACGTCTTTTGCCATAACTTTGCCTGCCAGTCATAACAAAACTATAAGAATCACCCCAAATCTCTTCTGCCTTCAAAATATTGCTAAAATGCTTCTAAGTGACAGAACATAACTTGCTTCCAGAGCTCTAACTTCATAAAAGTTAGAGAAATGTTTATTTTTGGCCTTCAATCTTTCACAAGACAGAATGCCATAGTTTCCATAGATAAGGAAATTGATGCTGAGGCTCCTTTTTTGTATCTACTACATAGCATCCATGCATCTTAAACTTGACCACACTTTGTGAAATAGAACTGTTGTGTGGTTTCACCAGTATACACTCACCACCATGGAGGAGAGCTCCCATTGCTCAACATTCTTGCCAATGCTTGATATTCTTTCTCTCTCTCTCTCTCTCTTTTTTTTCACTCTTTTCAATCTGATAGGTGCAAAATTATCTTATTCTGGTTTCAACATGTATTTTTGATTACCATTTAGTATGAACATATTTTTACTTGTTTCTTGGCAATTTAAACTTTCTCTTAAGTTTAAATGTATTGTCCATTGTTTCCTATTGGGCTTTTAATTTGTTCTATGTTATTTATAGGAACTGTTTATAAATTCCACATTCTAATCCTCTCCTGCTTTTATGCATTGAAGTCTAGTCTATGACTTATATTTCATTTGACTTTTCTGTTGTTGCTTATAGCATCTCTTTATCCTATACTTTTTTACATTTTAACTTTTTCCAAAATCAAAATTAATTTTTTCTTTATATGCTCTCTGGGTCTTGTGAGTCATATTCCCCCTCTAGATGTATTAAAATATATTTTCTAACAGAGAAATTCTTTTCAACTTCTAAAAGATCTAAAGACTTAATTTGCACAGCAGGTTTTATTAATATGTCTAATAGTAACTTTTGGATATGGCAAGAGATAGGAGTCAAGTACACATTTTATTCAAGAGTTGTTTGAGCAACAGTTTTTATAACTAGATCCACCTTTCTCTCCTAATAGGTAATGTAACCCTCTGTGATACACCAAATTTCTGAGTATGATTCTGAAGTCTCTATTATAGCTTTTCTACTTGTCCACAAAAATGCCTTAATTATTTTATAATTTTTTGTCTTAAAGTCTGTTTTATCAGATTTTAACATACTAGCTTCATTGTTTAAAAAAAGTATCTGTTCTACAGTTAATTATTTTACTTCCATTTTTTCTATTTCTGTTTAAACATGTGAGATATTTTTTCTTCAAATAACAGTAACTAGATTTTTTTAATTCCAGTCTGATAATTTCTCTTTCAACTAATATGTTAATCCATTCACAATTATTGTGATTGTAGATATCTTTAGATACGTGCATTATTTTGTTCTTTCTATTTGCCCTGATTTTTCTGTACTTTGGTATTTTGTTATTTCTTGCCTTCTTTTGGATTCCTCAGCTTTAATTTTTATTACAGCTGTTACTATTCCATTCCCCCTACCCTACTTGTTTGGGAGTTATTTCCTCCATTTTATTATTTTAGCATTCATAATCCCCTTTTAATTATTTGATGTGTGTAATAGATTGTTAAAATAGGACACTTTCGATTCTGGAGTTTCAGCTAAAATCCCAAGACCACAACAAATAGATAAAAGTACCTTCCATATTCAAAAATAAATATGTTAGATCATTTAAGAACAGTCAGAAAAGTTACAGACCCAAACTAGTTCTGCTACAGCACAGGCCACCACCAGGACATATAAGAAAAGGCTAAGGATTCATCAGAGGTAGATTAGAAACTTCACTGGAAGTATTGTCTCAGCACTGCTGTTCACTTTATCTTTGTCTGTTTCCACCAAGCAAGTGAAATGGGACTGCGGGATTCTGAGAAACGTTTGGAAACTGACTTGTACCACCTAGAGTTTGGAGATCACAAAGCAACTGGAACCTGACTCCCTCCTGGAGCAGTCTAGCAAGATGAGTGCTACGTGTGTCCACCCTGACAACAGGGCAAGTACAGAGGGATGCAGTTCAGCAAGTTGACACTGGGTCTCAGGAATACATGTAAAGATAGACATATTGTTTCTAGACAAACCCTTCTCACCTAAGAGACCCAAGAGGAGCAAGATAACCTAATAGAGAAAATTCTGTGTAGGATAAACTGCCAGAAATCAGGGCTTGAAACGGAGACATGATGCCTCAAGAGAGCATTTCCCATATTAAAGCCTGAAGAGAAGGAAGTGGCCGTGAAGAAAAGTCCCTGAGAAACTAACAAAACTGCCACTTTAGAGAAAGCGCCAACATTTATGTGTCTGCTACACAGAAGGCCCAACATTTAATTAAACAGTGGAACCTAAAAAACGCTGGAACTAAAACCTAAAATATGATGATAAATGTTTTAATACACTGAAGAACAGCAACTTACTCTAGCCAACATGAAAAATGTGGCATAGTTCATCAGAATCTAATATTCTTACTATTTCTTCTTTCTGTTTGTCCCAGTCAGCTTCTGAAGGGTGTACCTCATAAGCTCTAAATATCAAATACTCTACAGACAATAAGGAGAAAGTTGTTTGTTTGCTAGTGTATTTTTCAAGGTTCTGCCAAGACACAGGAGGTGAGCCTGAAAGCAGTGCCTATCTCTAACCAGAGTGGGTCCCCCTCTCAGCTGATGATGTGCTTGCCACCCTGCAATTGGACATTTCCCTGCCCTCCTCTACTCTTTGACTCCCCAGCTCCTGGATGTCCCACCACAGCACATGACCCAGAAACAAGTTCTTAACTGGTTAATTTACCTTATCATAAGAAGGCTGTTGTCAGGGAAGATATTATACCCAATAACCAAGAGCTGACTTTATCTTTTTTTTTTTTCTTTTTTTATGGAGTCTCACTCCATACCCTAGGCTGGGGTGCAGTGGTGCGATCTCAGCTCACTGCAATCTCTGTCTCCAGGGTTCAAGTGATTCTCCTGCCTCAGCCTCCTGAGTAGCTGGGACTACAGGCATGTGCCACCACATCCAGCTAATTTTTGTATTTTTAGTATAGATGGGGTTTCAGTTTGTTGTCCAGGCTGGTCTTGAACTCCTGACCTCAGGTGATCCACCCACCTCAGCCTCCCAGAGTGCTAAGATTACAGGCATGAGCCACCGCCCCCAGCTTTGGTTTTATCTTTATGTTAATTACTCGTATGATTTCAGACTGCAAGATATTGAACAAAATAAATGAGCAACTAAACAGGTGGTTGTATTATAGTATTCTCCCCATTATTCAGTCCTTGATTTTGCTTTCTCCCAGTTTCAGTTATTTATGGTCAATTGTGCTCCAAAAATATAAAATGGAAAATTCCAGAAACAAACAATTTATACGTTTCAAATGACGTGCCATTCTGAGTAGTGTGGTGAAATCTCATGCCATCCCACTCCATCTTGCTGGGGACTTGAATCATCCCTTTGTCTAATGTATCCATGCGCTGCTACCCAGCACTAGTCATTTAGTAGCTGGCTGAGTTATCAGATCAACAGTCGTGGTATCATAGTGACCATGTTCAAGTGATCCTTATTTTATTTAATCATGGCCCAAAGTCATTATACCAAAGTAGTGATGTTGACATATCATTATAATTGCTCTATTTTATTATTAGTTATTGCTGTTAATCTCTTACTGTGCCTAATTTGTAAATGAAACTCTATCATAAGTATGTATGTATAGGAAAACTCTATCATAGGTGTGTATCTATTGGAAAAAACATAGTACGGTGTTCCTTGACTTATGATGAGGTGTTGTCCCTATAAGCCCATCACTACTTGAAAATGTCATAAATCAAAATCCATTTAGTACGACTAATCTACCAAACACTATAGCTTAGCCTAGCCTAATTTATATGTGCTCAGAACACTTCAATTTTCCTACAATTGGGCAAAATATCTATCACAAACCCTATTTTATAATAGTGTTGAATATATCATGTAATTTTTAAAATGCTGCACTGGAAATGAAAAACAGAATGGTTGTACAGCTACTCAAAGTACAGTTTCTATTGAATGTGTATCCTCAATAGATGACTTTTGTTACTTTCTTGACTCTCATCATCAGAAAGTCAAAAAAAGGTAAGTTGAATCATCACTATACATATACAGATGGCATATGTATATGTTAAAAATGTAAGTTGAATCATCATTATATATACGTATGGTATACATACATGTACATATATTTGGTGCTTGTGCATGTACCTATACCATATGTATATATAAAGTTTGGTACTATTCAGGTATCCACTGGGGATGGTGGAATGAATCCCCCGTGGATTAGGGAAGCCGACTGTATTTAGGATTCTCCAGAGAAACAGAACCTATAGGATATCTATAGATACATGAGAAGGAGATTTATTATAAGAATTGGCTTATCATATAATTGTGGAGGCTGAGAAGTCTGTAAGCTGGAGAGCCAGGAAAGCCAGTGATGTAATTCAATCCAAGTTCAAAGGCCTAAGAACCAGGGATCTACTTTTGGAAGTTCTGAAGCCCAAATGTCCGAGAATCAAGAGTTTCAATGTCCAGGGGCAAGAGAAGAGGGATATCCCAACTTGAAAAGAGAGAGAGAGAGATGTCACCATTTCTCTTCGTTTTTGTCCTATCTGAGTCCTCAATGAACTGGATGATGACCACCCACACTGATGGGAGCTGATCTTTACACAATCTGATTCAGATATTAACCTCTTCTGGAAACACCCTCACTGTCACCCAGAAACAAAGTTTTACCAGTTATCTGGGCATCCCCTATCCCAGTCAAGTTGCCACATCAAATTACCCATTACAGTATTTTTAAAAAGGTATTTTCTTCTGTATTCTTCAAGTTACTGAAGATTATTTGCTATTTTCAACATGAACAATATCCAAACAGCTAAGAACTCACTATCGTCTCTACTACTACAAACTTTCACAAATTAAAAATGTACCCCCACATTGTTGGACTGAATCAGTGAGAGGGGTAGGATCGTGTGATTTGTGTAGCCAACACTACCAGCAGCAATTGCCAGTCGGCTACCACCACTGCCAAAGCTCTGTTTCTTCTTCTTTTAGGCTCTTTTTCGAAATCAGAAACTCAATTGACATTTGCTAAAGTGTAAAGCTTCCACTAAGCCTTGGCTCAATTTTGGTGTGAAATCAAGCTTTCCAAATCATGTGTGGATCTAGGCTGAATTCCAGGTTCTGATACTCCCTATCCCTTTCCATCTCTCAAGAGTCCGCCTCACTACCACTGTCTCCTTACGGGGAAAACCCTTTGGCTTGACATTCCTTCTTGTCTGATGTACAAAAGCCAGGTGGCCTTCTTCCCAGACTTAATTTATTTGCCAATTCTTTCTGTCATCTTTTGAGGAGGACAAAATAGGGGAATCCTATCTTCTTGTAACTTTAGAAATGTTGTAAGATATTGGGTTTTGTTTTCTGCTTTTTTTGGAGGTTTTTTTTTAGGATTGAAATAAAGATTTGAGATCTCTAAATTTCTGCCAATCTTCTGATTGTTTCTGCAATTATTTATGATCCAAGTGTTAAAATAACAGTGAATTTTCTGCTAATGTGCTATAAAAAACTATCAATTTAGCTGATTGTTTGGGTCTGACATATAAAATATAACCACAAAGTTTAAAAAGAATAGCCACAACCGGGTCTTTTAAATGTGTGTTTTTTTTTAATTTAAATGGGAGAGTAAAATATCAATGCAATGAGATTTTCATCCAAAAATATTTGCTGACATATTTAATCACCATAGACAAACCAGTGGTTCAGATAAAATTTCTCTTTCTGCTTCCAAAGAAAATAATTATTAAAACGTATCGGTAATTCTCAAATTGAGCTAATTGCATCTCTGCTCCAGTTCATTTGCTTGTCTGTGTCTGCTTCACACTCTTTTCATTTCCCAGCCATTTAAGGCTGGCTGATTTCGTAGGTAAGGCAAAGCCACACTGCAGTAACAAATAATTTATTTTTTGGTTCACAGGTCAGGACTTTCACAGTTATCCTCTATGTGGAAACTTACAGATCCAGGCTTCTTCCATTGTGTAGAAATGTCAGTGGGAACATGTAGGCACTAAAGTCAAAATACCAGGAAAAGGTGTGAGTGATGTAGCTTACTGGCTTTTCTTCCCTGCAGTGTGTACACTTACATTGTACTGTCTGGAGTCATCATATGTAAGGGAGGCTAGGAAATGTAGAAGAACACATAAGTAGTTGGTGAGCACTAATCACCTCTGCCACAAGAGTGAACTTTTGGAACCATGCTTGTGCTTTCTCTTTTTCCCTGAGTTTCTAATGCTACAAATTTGCTTATCATGAAAGAACACATTTTGTGGTTTTATTCCAAGCTTAGCAACTCTTTTTTTGGGAGTACATTAAATTTCCAGCAACTTGGTAACACAGTTTTCTGTACACATTTACCTCTGTCAGGGTCTTTGTGTTAGGCTGGAGGCAGGAGGTGAAGAGCTTGTCAATGGAAGCCTAGCTGCCTCTTTTTGTCATGGAAAAGGGAAATGAAATGTGGGACTCAGTCAGGTATGGAAGGGCTCTTTTAATTTATCTAAAGAATCTGTCATGTGAATCTAGCTCCATGTGTGCAGGAAAGTTAAAAAGAGAAAGCCCTGATGAATCCATTGGAATGTACCAGTGTAAATCTACTACATGTTATTACTTGCCAACATATATTTTTCATGTTTTAATAAATCACAAAACAGTATTCACAATCTCACCCACTAGGAAAAAGTAGAAAATAGTTATCCTGCTCTTTCAGGGAATGAGCTCTCATCAGCTAGCCTAGTGACCAGTTTAAGCAGAAATGATTTCAAATTTGCCAATACAGTACAGGAGAAAATGCATGTGGCTATATTAAAAATGTCTTCACACCATGCAAGCACTACACAGAACCACCAATAAATAATATCTAGCCTGAAATACAAATAAATGCCAGCTCAGAATTGAGAGAATACAGAGAGAGAAAAAGAAAAACTGCGGTAATGAATGACTAAACTATGAGGCTAGGACATTCTCCCAGCAGGTTAGGCCAGGAGATTTACCTATGCAGATCATTATCCTTGGAGGTTTTGGTCCACATCTAAAAGATGAGTAAATTGATAAAGAATAAATCAGACTAAGTCCCTCCTGCTACTTCTGTAGAAGAACCCATGCAATCCACTGGTCCTCAAGACTCCCATTTTCACAACTGTAAAAAATGTTTCAAAATACGTTGTGGCATGTAGCTAGCTAGTTTAGGTAAGCATTGGAATTTTTGATGCCATCTAAGATTATAACCTGATTGAACGCACACACTTACACACACATACATCAAAACCAGTAGCTCTCAACCAGGGGTGATTTCGCCCCTCATGGAATATTTGGCAATCTCTAGAGAGATTTTTCATTGTCAAAACTATGGTACTGGCATCTAGTGAGTAGTGGCCAGAAATACTGATGAGCATCCTATAAGGGCAGGGCAGGGCAGCTCCCCATCAAAGGATTATCCTACCTAAAGCTTCAATACTGCTACTGTTTAGAAACTCTGTTCTGAACATTAATAATGCTTTTTCTGGGTAATGGAATTGAAAATGATTGTTGTTCCTTCTTTGTTCTTTTCTATATTCCGGATTATTTACAAATGGTAGGTATTTTTGCTTTTTTTTTTTTTTTTGATCAAGAGAGAAGGCAATTTCATTTGGGAAAAAAATAATTATTTTAACATATTTGACTAAATTTACATTTAGGCTTAGACAACTGTGGTTCAGACCATGTTGGAAACCTTCATTGTCAGGTAGAAAGATAACAGATTCCATTCTGTGACCTTTCAATTCCAACGAATTTGTGCTGTTCTTCACTGTTACAACTACTGCACAACTCAGAATTGCATTGTTGTAATCCTAAAAGTGAATTTGCTATTCATCGTTCTTAACAATAAAACAACAATGTCTAAAGGATTCATGAATCAGATGCTGACTGAACTGATCAGGAGTTGGGAAAGACGATTCCTGATTATCTCAAACCATCCTCAACATTGTAGGCTATTTATCATCCCTGTCCCCCTGTACTAAATACCAGTAAGACCCCTCCCATTCAGTCATATAATAATCAAAAATTCCCAAATACATTTCCAAAAACTCCTTTTTAGAGGCTATCAGCAATCCTGACTGAGAACCACTCCAGGAAGCTGGTTTCCAAAAGTTTTTTCCAATCTTAGCATTCTTTGATTTTTCCACATACCAACCCAGCCCCCATTCTTTCATTCAGTAAAACATTTTTCTCAAATAGAAACATCAATATTCTCAGACTTCTCATGTTGAAGTAATGTCATTTTATAGGTAACTTGGGTTTTGATCAGTTAAATCAAAATGAATTCAAGAGACAAAACAATAGATGGTAACATAAAGGTCTGAGTGCAGCCAGTAGGAACTGAATGTTTATTAAGAAATGTTGACTTCGTGTGATTGGTAACAGCCTTTTCATGGATTTGACATTTCTCTTAAAATTACTGTCTTCTCTTAAAATTACTGATTGCTTCTAATATCTGAGTCCTTAAGTAAATGCTAAAAATAACCAAAATTTCCTCATTTCCATGACTTAATTTTATACATTTGGTCAGGTGCATTATTGTCTAAAGAGTTGCCTTTGGAAGTATTGTTACAGAATATTATAACTAAATTTTTGCACTACTCTAAATAGAATGCTACTGCATTTACAAACACAATTCAGCTGGGCGCAGTGGCTTATGCCTGTAATCCCCAGCACTTTGAGAGGCCAAGGCCGGCGGATCACTTGAGGTCGGGAGTTCGAGACCAACCTGACAAACATGGAGAAACCCTGTATCTACTAAAAATACAACATTAGCCAGGCGTGGTGGCACATGCCTGTAATCCCAGCTACTCAGGAGGCTGAGGCAGGAGAATCGCTTGAACCCGGGAGGCGGAGGTTGCAGTGAGCCAAGATCGCACCATTGCACTCCAGCCTGGTCAACAAAAGCAAGATTCTGTCAAACACACACACACACACACACACACACACACACACACATTTCATACTTCAAAATTTCACATTTTACATAATATTAAATATTTTTTATTTCTTATGGAGGATATACTTTTCTTAGACAAACTGTCATGGACAAAAATATTTAGCGACTTTGAATTTATTTTAGTAAGGTACAATAAAATCCTTTTCATTTGTCAGCTGACATACAGGGAAAGGTACACTGGGCTATGATTAGAAGACACCTTAAGGTAGAGTTACAAGCAGAAGAGAAAGAAAAGAATTTTTAAAAGTGGATTGGTGATCGATTTAGTGGCTAACGTAAGCCTATAATCACAGCGGGACTCTAGATTATTAGGAAGTTAATTGGTTTCTTGATGTAAAATACTTGCAGTGTTTTGACTGAAGTCCATAGCTTTTCTAGAGACATATAATTAAAATTATTTTGAATATGCAACATGTGTGACAGAATGCTATGTAAGTTTTTAAGTGAAAACAACTTGAGTCTTGGATTTTAAAAAAACACCTTTATGAGGACTATAGAATAGCTCTTTTAGAAAAATTTTTGTTACGGGAAATTTCAAATACATACAGTGATAGAGGGTATGTATGATGCACTCACAAGTGGCCATTGTCCAATTTCAATCATTACCATCACAAGGCTACTTTTGCTGTTTGAATATGTTTGAATATATTTTAATTTTGACAAATACCTATCTGACTTGATGAATTCAGGAGAATCTTTCCCAGGAAGCCTGGGCATAGCCTGCACATAGGATGTCACAGGATTTCCCCTTTCAGTCTCCAAATAATTACTAATATTTCAGAAAGATTGAGATCCAGGATGAAAACATCAAATTGCATACACCCATTTACTTTTTCTCCCCCCAGAAGCCCCACCCAAACTGTTGTAAGTATATTTTTGAGGGTCATTATCTCACAATAATGAGGAGTACAGGAGAAAAGATGGGAGCAAAAGGTCTGGAAGTTGGAAAGCAGGTGGAAGAGTGGTCTATAACTGAACTCTAAATGGGAACCAGGCAAAGCTAAAAACCAGTCCCATTTACATCTCAGAATCTCTGAAGAATTTAAGAATGGAAAACTAATCCCAGAATGATAGCAGCCATCCTTCAACTCTACACAGGTGACTAGAGGATCAATCTCTGCAGAATCTGACTAGCATAACGTAAAGCCCTAAAGATAGAGATATCAGAGTCCTTCCAATCAACCAGCCCAGCCAGATTATCCTATAGCAAAGCTCACAGATAATAATTCCCTTCCAGGTCTCAGGCCTTCCAGTAAGTTTTATTTTCCCACTTTGAATATGAGACAACTGAGTGGTACCAGACATCTTATCTAACGTAAGAAGTTGAGATCACAATGATCAAATAGAGAAAGAAATGTGGAGGAAAAGTGGACTATAGAGCAGAGCGAACTCAAAAACAAAACAAAACGAAAAACTATCATCAACATCCTCAGAGAGACAAAAGAATGTACTACAGCCATGAAACAAAACTAGGATATTATTTATAAAGCATTTTTAGGGTAAAAAGAGAACTCTTGGAAATGGAAAAATATAGCAGATATGCAAAACTTAATAGCTAACACTGAGTACAGCTGCCAGAAATGGGAGGAAAAGAAATAAATGGGAAATAGAAGGAAAAAGATTAGAAAATAAAAGGATCAATCCAGATGATCCAATCTCCAAACAATTGAAAGAAAAGAACAAAGAACACAGAGAAAAATTTCCCAGGAAGAAGAAAACGAAAAATTTCCCCACGAAGTGCCAGCAAAAATTATAATAATACAGTCATGTCACAGAACTTCACCATAAAATGTCTAAACACCAACAGCAAAAACTTCTAGAGTTTTTTGTTTGTTTGTTTAAAAAAAAAACAGTTCATAGACAAAGAAACAAGGATCAGAGTAGCGTTGGACTTCTTGACTCTGGAAAAAATTCCCCAGTCTTAAGGTAAATGCTGAAAACTATTCCAGCCAAAATTATCATATTGAGTTGAATAAGAAAGGAAAGTTAACAAGTGGGAAAGGAGGAGAGTGTGAGTGTTGGCAAAGTGAGACCTTCCTGATAGCTCAACAATTTTACATCAGAAGAAGATCCTACAAAACACTGACTGAGAAGGCTAAATTGTTGGATTGCTTACAATCAGGTTCTAACATTGTGAGTGTGTGGGGAGGGTGGCGGTGGGGAACTAGAGAGGGTGGCGGTGGGGAACTAGAGAACACAGAGCTAAAACCATGCTCTCCGTAGCAGGGAGTCAGTAGATAATGCTTAAAATTAAAAAATCAAAAGGCAACAACGTGTTGTTTAGAAACATAAGATAAATACCATGTACACACATTCAGAGAGAGAGATTTAAAAGGATTGAAAAAGGTTTCTCTGGGGAGAGCAGAGGTGACAAAAGAAGGGAGAGAAAGATTATTATTTGTTCATACCAAATCCTATTTATTTATTTATTTGATTATTAAAATTAATAATTTGAGTTCTAAAATTTGGCATATGTGTAATTTTGGTAAAAATTCTAAAACTGCAAAGTTGACTTAAAAAAGGAAACTGTGTTCAATGTTTTTGTGTTACTTGTAAATTGATAGTTGTGTTAATTTCATTTGGATAGACTACTACATAATCTGAACACCCTATTTTCTAACACTTCTGAGTAGCCTGCAGTCCTCTGTGTATGTTAGAAAACTGCTGCAAGGCAGATTTGAGAATAAACTTTGACAAAAGTTATGAAAGTAAAACAGAAAACAACTGACCCACACAGTGTTTAATATGTCTGCTGGGCACACAAACATTTAATTAGCTGAAATGTGTTGACAAAGTAAGACCTTTCTGATGGCTCAACAATTTTACATCAGAAGAAGGTCCTACAAAACTGACTGAGATAGTTAAATTGTTGAATTGCTTACAATCAGGTTCTAATATCTACACATACTTTGTCTCGAGAGTAGCTTAAAGAGCAATATGGAGCTTTAAAAACGACTAGGAGGTATTCATGAGATGATAATTTTCAGCCACTAGAGATTTAAAGTGAAAGGATAGTACTGATGTGGCCACAGCCCTACTTTCTAGTTGTTCACTGATGAGAAGCAGGAATCTAAACTCTTCATAACTTAAATGATTGATTTACTCTACTTATTTTTAAAAATTACCAGCATCTTACGAATAGACCTAACCATTTCCTTGTGCACCAGGACCAGTGCTCTTCTCCTACACACCACCACCACCATAAAATATAAAATATGCTGGCATTTAGAGATGAGTAAACTGATTTAATTCACAGGACAAACAGAATGTATCTATGAGAATCAGTGATGTTTTCAACCATCAGATCAGCTATTTCGGAATATATCTGAGGATATGTGAGAACGGTGTGTTGTTTTTTAAAGAGATTAATAATTTAATGTGTATAGAGGGCTCATACTAATCATCAATATGCAAAGGGAAACTTCCACATAGTTCAAACAAAATGCAAAGATGTCTACATTAAATTGGTTAAAAACTAGGACACGAAAGTAACAATAGAATTGAATACTTTTATTTATGATTTCTGCTACCAGACGTTAATGTCATACTGAAAAATATTGATCATTCTACAATTACAAGACTGAAAAGTCGCATACTTGTGTCTTTATGTTAATAATTTAATACAATGAAAATAATTTCGATTTATTGATTCTATAATTGGCATAGTTCTCTTATTGTTAGATTTATTTCCTTTGGTTTTTTAGACTATAGCAAGCTCTGAGCAATCAGTGGGGAAAATAATGATATGACATGAAATATAATAAAGCTATTTCAAAATGCATGCACCATTTTAAATTTGCAAGAAGCTCTTTTATTATATTTATTTATTTATTTATTTATTTATTTTAAATACGGAGTCCCTCTCTGTCGCCCAGGCTGGAGTGCAGTGGCACAATCTTGGCTCACTGAAAGCTCCACCCCCCGGATTTACGCCATTCTCCTGCCTCAGCCTCTGGAGTAGCTGGGACTACAGGCGCCCACCACTAAGCCCGACTAATTTTTTGCATTTTTCATAGAGACGGGGTTTCACCGTGTGAGCCAAGATGGTCTCGATCTCCTGACCTCGTGATCCGCCCACCTTGGCCTCCCAAAGTGCTGGGATTACAGGTGTGAGCCACTGCGCCTGGCCAGCTTTTCTTAAAGGTAGTTAGCCATGTCCATATGGTTAAGACTTGTGCTGTAATTCTGCTGTGAAATTGAAAATCAGGTATATGATTTAAAATATATAATATTCTCATTATTTAGTAACTAGAAAAGTCAGGGTCATAATTGGTGTGACCAAATTTTCTGACACTAGATTGGGAGAGTTCTGAGTCTTTTTACTTTTTATATGTCTAGCTCCACCAAGAATGGTCCAAGAACACACTGACTCCAAATGACTGCAACTTTATTTCACAAATGCTCACAAACGAGAAATTCATAATTGATTTTAGAATCCTGCCTAGATCTATTGAGGGAACTACAGTTTATAAATAAAATATCTTGATACTTATTGAAAATATAGATATTATCTATCCCTACAAATCTTTCATACTTCTTTCAACATCCTACATAAGTTCAGTAATATTATCTTCAAGTTTCCTGCAATTTGTCTGAATTCATATATGTAAATAGTTTAGATTGTCAAAGATCTCAGAGCCTGCATAGAATATAAACTTCAGAGGGGCAGGGAAGCTGGTTGTGCACAAACTCTTGTCCATCATTAATTGAAGATTTCTTTCAAAAAAACAAATTCTCAAACTTAGTTTTGAGAATTAAGAAATATGGGCTTCAATTCCTCTTCATTAACATTTGTTCTACCCTTTTCATTGAAGGTACAGATAATTTTTCTTGACAGAGAAGGAAGAAGCAACATTGGTTCTGTTTTTGATATTGGTTAATGCACATTCCATATATCTTTATTATTTGTACTTTACTTTCTAAGATAGCCATTTGCATTGTCTCCAGAAATTTTCATGGGCATTGGTTTATTCTAGGTTTACAGTTTTTTGGTTTACCCATATTCATCTTTAAGCTATCCCTAATTTATTTTGCCATCTACTTTCAAAATCTGACCCAATCTGAGACCACCTGTCTTAGATTAGTTTCCACTAGAAAATCTTGAATGCAAGTTTACAAATGGAAGGTTATCCTAGGCAGTGCCCACAGAAAAGTGAGTGAGACAAGGAAAGAAGGAAGCCAATGCAAGGCATGTTACAAATTAGGATGCTACTGTGGCCAACAGGGGCTGAGGAGCTTATGGAGACTGCAGAGAGCCCATCTCAGAGGGGCAAGGAAGCTGGCTTTTTATGCAAAAACTTTTGTCAACCATTAGAGTCTTCCTCAAAAATATTAACATGTTTCAGCTCCCCCTTTCAGGCTGAGAACTCTCCACCTTCCCAAGAAACGTCTCAAGCGAAGAGTTGTAGGTGTTTACTGTAGGAAGTTCTTGGGTGAAGTATGCAAGTCCAGGAGCCATATGTGTCCAATGGATATAAACAGGATACTGAGTGCATCAGCTCCAACACACTAAGATGACTAATATGTCCCTTTGGAAAACATTCATTCTTTACTGTGATGAGATCATTTCTTATATCATTATTAGAGCATGTTTTCAGAAATTCCAAATCCTATTAACCCATCCTCTCCATTAGAGCCTCAAATTACAGAGGCCTACTATGTTTCCTTTAATTTTTGAAACCCATTTCCCTGATGTATATGGTAAATACTGGAGTGAGACGGTTGTGTGACAGGTCCCCCACCAGGTTACTTAAGGTTGTATATCTGCTGCTTGAACCCTGAAGGCCAGGGAGTGAGCCAAAGCCACAGTGCCCAGCTGAGAACCCAAACATCCTGGAGAGGATCTGAGAACATACCAAGAAAAATAGTCCCATTGTGCACACACACAGCAGACAAAGAACCAGAAACTTAACTTAAAAGCGGCTCAGAGGTGGGAAGTGGCATGGATCCCTTAAAGCTCTCTTTCTGCCATCCGGGAGTGTCTCATAATCAGGTCCTAATAAACTCAACTACTCACCAATCTAGACTTGTCTGATTCATTCTATGGTCTCTCAGTTTCTTCTCAGTTTAGGGGAAGGGATACATATATATATATATATATCTGTATACACACACACAATTCTGTTTTTTTCTCATTATGGAGCCAATTGTTCCTCTTGCCCATTATTCTAACATGATAACTCCACTGTTTCATAGCTTCAGCTAATAGAAAGGATCTCAATGTCCTCATGCATAAGGTGAAGATAACAACACATCTGTTTCATAAGTTGCAAAGATAAAGTAGATTAAGGTGTGTAAAATGTTTATCATAGTTAATAAAAATATTCTAAGCACACCAGTGTCAGCTGTTAAATTATTGTCATTATTTTTAATTACTCCTTTCTCTAAAGATTTTTCTTAACCTCCATTTTTCCTTCCTAAAGGAAAAATCATGCCTAGAAGAGTAGCTCCTTTCATCTCTACAACATTTTAGAACAGGGTTTCTGCAGCACTATTAACATTTAGGGTTAAACATTTATGGTGGGAAACAGGTCTATGTATTGCAGGATGTTCAGCAATATCCCTGGCCTCTACTGACCCTATTCCAGTAATATCCTCACCCTGGGTTGTGACAACTAAAAATGTCTCCAAATACTTATTGTCAAATGTCCCCTGCAGGTGGGGGGCAAAATTATTAGGAGAAAAGTAATACATGACAAATAAGCAAGAACTCAATAAATACTTCTTGAAAGAAAGAAAAATGGGGAAAAAGGAATTAAGGAGGGAGGGAGAGAAGGGAAGGGAGAAGAAAAGGAGAATTAAAGGAAGGAGAGAGAGAAGATATTTCCCACAATAAATGGCAAGAGTGTATCCTATGCACCACCTTGAGCTGAATGGAAATACCAGCAGATGAACTAACAGCTGATGTTCGCCAAGGCTGCTGCCATATAGTGCGTCTGTATCCATTTTATGATCAGATTCGTGGATATACATTCCCTGTGTTCAATCTGGATATGCAGTCCTCTGTTATATTCTTTTGTCCAATTACTCAGTACCCAAATGTTCTTCAATCTGCCTCAATCTTCAGGTTCATAAGTTTTTACGATAGGTGAATATTGCCTTGAGAAATGCCATTACTTGATTCATTCTTCTTAGAGCTCTAAGCAGAAATATGTATCTGTTCTGCTCTGTCCAACATGGTAGCCACTAGTCAGCAGATTTAGTATGAAAAGAAAATGAATGTAAAATAGCTAACTGATAGTTTTTATTGGATTGCCTGTTGAAGTGATAATATTTTGGATATATTGGGTTAAAGAAAATATATTAGTAATACTAACTCACCTGTTTATTTTTACTTTATTAATATGTAGTTTAAGTGATCCAAACTGCAGAGGTAATGGCACAATCCTCCAGATTAAGTGCACCCAAGACTCTGACACCAACTGCCCAGTGTCCAACTATAAGGTTAGAGGGAAAAGCAGTCTCTCTTCAGGTAACAATTGCAAGTTTGTGGAGTTTCCAAAACATCCTTAGTTTTGATAATTTGCTAGGACTCACAGGACTTATTGAAAGCTATTCTGCTCTTGGTTATGCTTTATCATAGACAAAGGTTACAAACTGAATTCAGCCAAGGGAACAGACTCATAGGGCAGAGTCTAGGAGAGTTCCAAACATGAAGCATCCATTGTTCTCCGGACATATCACCATCCTGGCATCAATGTGTGTCACAACAAACACAGGGTATTGCCAATCAAGACAGCTCACCTGAGTTTCAATATCCAGAGTTTTTTTGAGGTTTTATTACATAGGCATGATTGATTGACTGATTTCCCACAAGATTGTACTCAACCTCTAGGATGACTGATAGATACCATGCAACCCAAACCCCCCACTCTAAATCACATGGTTGCTATTTATGCTATTTATGGCATGAACAACCCCATTCTAAGGCTATTGGGTATGGCTGGCATCACTTTAAGATCTAGTTTAACTGGCACCAGTCAATCTATGCCATACCTGAAAGGAGTGTCTTTGCTTACAGGGTCTAAGATAAACCTCTCTTTGGTCAAGGTCAAAGTCTTTACTACACAAAGTGGATTCTAGAAAATGTTAAATTACATATGTGGCTCACATTATGGTTCTATTAGAGAGCACTTACGGATACCTTTCCATAGACAAATTTCTTACAGTGAATCCCATCAAACTGAATCTTAGTCATACCTTTAAATTCATACAACCAGATTGTGCCATCTTCCGCCATTTTAAATGTTTCTCTTTATTCCATTTCCAGTATGACCTATTGGGAACTTTCTTCATTATTATTCCTATTTCCAGGTCAGTTCAGGGTAGCTAAATGTATTTACATTTTTTAGAATCCATGATTTATTTTCAGATGATCGATCAGGCAGATTTCTTAGTAAATGAATTTTCTCAATCCTTGAAGTTCCATCATGAGCTCAACATTTGGCAATCTTTAGCCATTGTCTGGGAACCACTGACATCATTTAGCAACCAAGTTCTTAATTGCACATATTCTCTTTTCTCTTTCATAGCGTATACCTTATATGGACAAAGAGGAACTCAAGGCTACATTAACCCTAGATACGCTCTCTAGATCATTTACAGAAGTTTCATTCATCCTTTAAAAATAGTAAAGTCTGAGGCTGGGCACGATGGCGCACCTATAATCCCAGCAGTTTGGGAGGCTGAGGTAGGTGGATCACCTGAGGTCAGTAGCTCAAGACCCATTACTGGGTACATACCCAAAGGATTATAAATCATTCTACTATAAAGACACATGCACACGTGTGTTTATTGCAGCACTGTTCACAATAGCAAAGACTTAGAACCTACCCAAATGCCTTTCAGTGATAGACTGGATAAAGAAAATGTGCACATATACACCGTGGAAAACTATGCAGCCATAAAAAATGGTGAGTTCATGTCCTTTGCAGGGACATGGGTGAAGCTGGAAACCATCATTCTCAGCAAACTAACACAGGAACAGAAAACCAAACACTGCATATTCTCACTCATAAGTGGGAGCTGAACAATGAGAATACATGGACACAGGGAGGGGAACGTCACACACCAGGGCCTGTCAGGGGGTGGGGGGCAAGGGGATGGATATCATTAGGAGAAATACCTAATGTAGATGATGGGTTGATGGGTGCAGCAAACCACCATGGCACGTGTATACCTATGTAACAAACCTGCATGTTCTGCACATGTATCCCAGAACTTAAAGTATAATAAAATAAAAAATAAAAATAGTAAAGTCTGAATCATGTTCAATAACTTTCACCAGTTACCTTGTCTAATTGCTTTGAAGAGAGTCCTCTTTTCAGTTAGCCATTTCAGGACTTTATATAGCTCTCTCTCAGTCAATATTTTGACTGAGATATTTTTATCAGATATAAAATTATTGGTTCATGCACTACTTGTTCAATGCCTGTGTAATGTTAAGCAAGCATGATAAAAAAGATGGAAAAGAAAGTTTCTGCCCTCACTGAGTTCTTAGCCTAAAATGGAATTCAAAAAAAGGCCTTGCATAATCAGTGTGTGTTAAGATGAAGAACTCTGTGGGACAGGCAATCTGACAAAAGTCCAAGAAGCGAACTTCTCAGTCCACAGATTATGAGATCCCATTACTATTAATCTATACCTTGTCAAAACAAAAAGAAAGTTGTTCATTTTAATAAAACCTCAATTAAGAAATACCCTCTTTTAAGGAATGTGTCTTATAACAATTAGGTAAAAGCAATTTGTATTAGTCCATTTTCATACTGCCTTAAAGACATACCCAAGACTGGGTAAATTTATAAAGAAAAGAGGTTTAATTGACTCACAGTTCTCACAGCAGGCAAGAGACAGAAGTGCATAAAACAGGAAGAGCCCCCACACTTATCAAACAACCACAAATTGTGAGAATTCACTCACTATCACAAGGACAGCATCAAGGAAACCGCCCCCATAATCCAATCACCTCCCACCAGGTTTTGCCCTCAACAAGTGGGGGATTACAATTCAAGGTGAGATATGGGTGGGGACAGAGCCAAACCATATCACAATTCAATTAGCTATACCTTTGTAACTGGGATTCCTAAATCCTGAATCTCGTGAACTTAAAATAAAACATTAATTATGTTTAGTTTTCATTCATCTCTTTACTCACTCCATTCTGTCATGGGGTATATGCCATTTAAAACATATACACATTGTTTTTAATGAACACATTAAACAGGGGTGACAATCACTAATACCACCAAAACAACTAAACTGTTCTGTTGTGATTAACTCTGGAGGAGAGCATTGTATGAAATTCTGCAGCCTCAAGCAGTTCTGTTGATGGCTTCCATTCCTGGCAAAACTACTGAGGATGACTCTCTAATAGATGTTGTATCTGCACATATGCTGTTCATTGCCCTTCCTTCACGCTTCTTCTGCCCTGGCTGACTTTGCACATCTGTTGTAATTTGAAGAATAATAATAAATACGCTTTTGCAATGTGTGAAACACAAACAACTGAAAATTCATCAGGAAGCTAAGATTGGAGAAATAATCACATGGTATCATGAGCCACTTCCTTGTGGCCATTGTTTGCCAAACTAGAATTTAGGAAAGCTGAATTCTGATTCCAAACTTCTATCCCTCCTTTGATGAGCGGTATTGGGGAAAATTTCTTAATTTTTCTTCCTCAATTATTCATCTGAAGAGCAGGGCTAGTTTTACCTGTGGCTGTTGCTGCACAGAGTGATTATAAATATTAATTGAGTGTTTTTTTAAGTACTTTAAAAAACAGTCTTAGGCTGGGTGCAGTAGCTCATACCTGTAATCCCTGCACTTTGGGGGGCCAAGGCAAGTGGATCACTTGAGGTCAGGAGTTCAAGACCAGCCTGGCCAACATGGTGAAACCCCCATTTCTACTAAAAATACAAAAGTTAGCCAGGCTTGGTGACACACACCTGTAATTCTGGCTACATGGGAGGCTGAGGAAGGAGAATCACTTGAACCTGGGAGGCGGAGGTTGCAGTGAGCCCAGATAGTGCCATTGCACTCCAGCGCTCCAGCCTGGGTGACACAGCAAGATTCCGACTCAAAAAAAAAAAAAAAAACACACACACACACACACAGTCTCACAAATCTGTACATAAATCTTTTAAGATTTTATTGACCTTAGCTTGATTTTCATATTCCTTAATGAGATGGGTTTCAATGCCATTACATAATAATCAGTGCCTTTCGGGTGACAGGTAAGAAATTTCTATTACTAGCTCATAAGCCTGAAATTGCCTTCTGAAACAGAAGTCATAATGTTTTGATCATCCATTAAAAGATATGAAGGCAGCAGTTCAGAATCTTCTCAAACATGCATGCTAGTAAGAGAAACCTCAGAGACTGGCCACAGTTGAAGACTACAAATTGTTTCAGGAAACTTTTTGTGTTTTTTCTTTCTTGTCAACAGGTGGTTGTAGGCTTTCCTTGATTACTAAAGCATTTCCAGACAAATAGCCATATTACCACTGAGTGGTAAAACAACTCTCTTCTACCATTATTCTATGTCCATGGAAATGTTTTCTGCTGTTGACTCATTGCAAATTAACTCAATGGCGCGGAAATTAATCACCCATAGTCTTTATCTCTATTTAGAAAAACAGAAACTCCTTTGCTTTTTGTCATTGGTACCATGAGGAGCCCAACAGAACTTTGCATCATTTATAGTCATCTGTAATTGCCTTAATAGGTTTAATTAGTATACTGGATTTTGTTTTCCAAGAGCTTGCATATTTTTAATGGGTTTGCTCTCTTGTTAAATACTCTAAATGACTTTCCATGAAGACCAAATTCCAATAGGGGTAGAATGGATATCAGTAAAAAATACTGCTAATCTCAGATTGTTTTTCCCCATGATTTTCGGTTCAAATATTTAGTGGTGAGTATTTACCAATTACAAGCACATAAAATACATTAATAGTAAAATTTCAAATGTCTTATGAAAATATTTTTCCATGATTTTAAGTTTAAATATTTAGGAGTGAGTTTTCAACAGTTTAAATATAGGTGCTTTGTTTAAAATAAAAATAAAATGTTTAATGCTGGTTCAAGAAATATCTTCTAAATCACTGTAGTCAAAATGTTAAATAATAACAATATCTTATACCTGAAAAGCACTTCAAAGTGTCTTCATAAGCATTATTTATAGTAATGTGTCCTAAGTGTTTCAATAAATGATGGAATATATATGCCCTAAAGATTCTTATTTGGAGATAAGTATTCTCTTTGTTTCTTTTGATAAACATTTTTACATTCTTTACAAATTAGGTAGAGCATTAAAATTGGTGGAAATTCTGACAATTTATTTAAAGGGGAATTATTGTATTCCATATGTTGCTATAGAAGAATAACAATCAAAAAAATCACGAAAGACATTTATTGGTATAATACCATCTAAAGAAGATAAAATATATGATCATTTTGTTTAAAGAGAGAAAAAAGAAATAAGAGCTGCTCTTTATAGATTAGACATTTTGAGAAATGTGAAAATAAAAGACAACATAAAAGTATTTATATATTAAAAATTCAGCATGCTAACAAATGTTTCTGGAGTGTTCATTAGATCCCAGGCACTGTTCTAAGTCCTGGAGACACATTAGTGAACAAAAAATAATCTTTGATGGAATATAATTTATATTATCTTGGAAGAGACAGCAAAAAATGAATAAATAAATATAAAATAAAACGTGCAGCAGAAAAGCAGGATCCAGGGCTGCAGAGTGGAAGAGGCACTCTTTTAGAGAGGCCAGTTAGGAAAGACCCAAGAAACTAAGCTGAAAGAAATGTGATTGAAGTAAAGCAGAGAGATTTGTGAATATCTGGGGTAAATGCATTCTGACAAGAAAACTCATGCAAAGGCCCTGAGGCATCATGGTGCTCAGTACATTTTAAAAACAGAATTGAGGTATGTGTAGCTGGAACACAATAGGAAATCCATCTTTTATTAGACTTCTTGTGACAGTGACTGTTAGATTTCCACGTAATGGTTTAAAATGCCCATTACCCAACACAATGCAAAACAATAACAACCTGTGAATAAAATCCACAGACATACGGAGTAAAAAGAAATAATGTGATTAGTATCTGGACCACACTTGTATTAAAGGGAAAAAAAAATACTACTGGGATTATAAATCTATCTCAGTAGTGTGATTTTTTTTCCATAATCCTGGATTTTATGAGATTAGCACAAGTCACTATGTATTTTGTTTTTTTAATTATTTTAATTTATTTAAGTGTTTCTATCTTTATAGTTATTTATACAGATTTATTCTGCAACATTAGATAAACAGATGATAGATTGATAAAGTATGTATGCATTGATTTTACGTGCACATTAAATGGGAATGATAATTACTTATGCAAAATAACGTAATTAAGGTGTTCTTATGTTATTTGCTCTGGAAGTCATCTTTTATGAGATTTTCTTTGTCATATAACTAATCTAAATAATATTTAGCAGTAAAGTAAGAAGAAAGCAAAGAAGAAATCTACTATTTCAAGTAGAAAACAGACCAAGACATTGTGTTAAATCCCGGTTCTGCCACTTACTCACTGTGTGACAGCAAGTTTCTCATTTTTCCTAAGCCTTAGCATACTGCGCTGTAAAACCAAGATAATTTATTATTGCTTTTAAACATGTACTATCAAAATTATAGGCACAGTACCAAACAAGTAGTAAGGTGCTCAAAAATTGGCACCTATTTAATTATGTGGGATACAATGGTTTTTTAAAAAAATAATTTGATCATTCTTTTATTCTTTAATTTACAGTACCCCCTTTTTTTTTTCTTTTTCTCCTTTTTCCTTTTTGCCTTTGTTAGATGCCTAGGCATGCCTCAGTACCAAGCATTATCAGTACCTGCTCACATTCCTTTCCTTACTTAAAAAGGGGACTAACTTTCTAGCTCATTATAAACATCCCCTTCCCCTTTCTCTCCACTTTCTTTTACATACCCGCCCTATCTAAAAAAATTAAATGTTTAGCCAACCGGGATTAGTTTACATTATATGACCCAACCCCAGCCAATGGGGAAAGGGTAGAGGGGCAGGACTTGCATCAGAAATAAAGGCTCTTGTGCCCTTTATTCAGGTGTGCTCTTATGGCAACTGGCCAAGGAGGCACCTCTTTGCGCAGAAGTAAAATTGCTTTGCTAAGAATCTTTTCTTCAAGTGTTTAATTTCCTTAGGATTTTAAGCATTATTTCCTTAGGATTTTAAGCATTAACAATTCATATTAGTAGTTTGTTTTAATCATCATTACTATTACTAACCAATTGTGAATCTCAGTTTGTTGACAGCAGCACAACAACCTATTCCCCAGATGAAATTATAATACCTGACCTGCCAGGATGTACCAGCAACTTAAAGGACTTGCTCAACCTTGCATTATTAACTTACCTCATGGCAGATGGCAATTTGTGATAATGTTACTCCTGGGAGTTCTGTTATGTTGCTATGTGATTGTTTGATGGTGAAGGCCAGGTTAGCACAGAAGAAAACAGTGACCAACATCTGCAGAATTACAATCCCAGTAAAGGATAATAATGAAGAAGGTTGTTCTCACAACATTTTGGTGTAAGAATTATTCTACAACATAAGTAAACTTTAATAACTTATACCCTTTTCTTCAGCAAATGACAGTTCCACACTTCTATGACTTACCTTTTGAGAAAATCACATTAACAAAATACTTCTATAAATGATGTAACACTTCTTAAAGAATATTTATTTTTATTAATCACAATAGTTTTAAAAACAATACACATAGGCACTAAATACAGGATACATATGGAAATTTAGCATTTATAAAGGCGGCATTCCAAGTCCAAGGGGAAGAGAAGGACTATCCAAAACAAGGTTTTGAGCCAATTGGGTAACTGTCCAGAACAAAATGAATTTGGTTCAATACTTCATATAGTAAAACAAGATAAATTTCTGAATAGTAAAGCGTGAAGCTTTACTATTTATTGTAACACTCTGCTTCCCCAAAAGTCCCCAAGGCCATCAACATGGAGTCAAGATAGAATATTCTAAGATTACCACCAATCCTCTCAAGGTCGAGAACCTAAAACCATACCTGCTAGGACTTCTGTCCTCTTCATCAGAAACACAACTCCCCCACCCCCAAAACACACACCCCCTCCAATTAATACACTAAGGCCTGAAGAGGTTCTCTGCCTTGAATACTCCAAGATTTTCATTATACCTTTACCTCTATTTATGGCCATGAGCACACTCTCAGAAAATCTACCCTGTAATCATAGTAAGAATACCTATATCCTCATTCTGTCGTCTTTTCCCAAGCCATCCAATTGCTGAAACTCTTCCACTGTACTCCCTGAAATTTGTGGGTCCATTAGCAGCAAAATTCTATCCCCTTCACCTCCTTTCCTCACTGAAACCTGGCTCTCTCTATGGGCTCTGCTTTCCCTGCAGTGGTTGTTTTTTGATCCATAGTCTTAATGTCATTGGGGCTGTGACTTAGATGTCATCTTGGTCCTCATTGCTGCTTTGAGAGCATCCCCCCTCCCTAAAAACCCAGCTTTGATATATTGTCATCAGATAATATTACCAAATACTCTACCTTTGCTGACATATCATATGCTCTGAATCCTTTCCCCTAATTTCTCAGCAATTTTAGCCCCTGATTCTTCACTATCACTCCCTTCAAGATAACTCCTTCCTTCTTCCATGGTGATTTAATAAGCATGCCACACCACATTAGTTTACTTGGGCTGCCACAACGAAACCAAAAACTGAATGGCTTAAATAACAGAAATTTATTTTCTCACAGTGCTGAAGGCTCAAAGTCCAAAATTAAGATGCCCTCAGGGTTGGTTCCTTCTGAGGCCTCTCTCATTGACTTGCAGATGGCCACTCTCTTGCTGCTGCTTTCACATGGTCTTTTCTCTGCATGCATGTATCTCTGGTGTTTTTATGTCCTAATATCCTCTTTTTACAAAGAAACCAGTCCAGGTTGCTTTAGGGCTCACTGTAATGTCCTCATTTTAGCTTAATTATTGCTTTAAATTTTCTATATCCAAATACAGTCACATGCTAAGGTATTGGGAATTAGGGCTTCAACATATAAATTTAGGGGAGACACAATTCAGTCCATAATACATGCAGATGATCCATCTTATACTCTGTCTTCTCTTTTTTTAACTTCATCCCTTTTAATGATCCATCACTGCAGCTATGTCCTTTAAAATACATGTCATATTATGCTTTTTGTCCTATCTCAGCTACTCATTCTCAATATCACACCATAGCTTTTGTCAGAACTGCAACCTCTCCATAACCTCACTTTGCATCCTACTTTCTCTCCCCCGTTTCTCCTCACAATTTACTCCTACCAATACCTCAGTCTCCATAATTCCTCAACCCCACTGACATGAATCCTGCCATCTTTTCCCTGTCTTGGTTTCCTCATTCCCCTCCTTACACAGCACAAATAATTGGTCTCACTACCCCTTCTCTCACATCATTGAACTGATTTTGAAATGCCTCAAAACTAGTCAAACCAACTCTCACCATTCTGTACCTTCAGTGTCTCTACTGAACATAGCTGAAGGAATACATGCTATCTAGTGTCACTCGAAATCCATGGTCATGAACATCCAGAGGGCCCTTAATGCTACCAGCATACTTTATGCCTCTAGATCACACTCAGTCTCCCATACTCCAAAGTGACCATAACTCCTTAGTCTCTCTCCTCACCTCAACACCTCCTCCCTTATCCTCATTCTTAAAGGCCTTGCCACTTACCTTCTATAGACTGAATGTTTGTGTCACCCACCCTCCACCACCAACTCATATGTGAAAACCTAATCCCCAGTGTGATGGTATTAAGAAGTAGGGTCTTTGTAGGTGATTAGGATATGAGGGTGGAGTTCTTGTGAATGAGACTAATGCCCTTATAAAAGAGATCCAAGGGAGCTCCCTTACCCCTTCTGCCATGTAGGGATGCAACAAGAAGTTGGCTATCTATAAACCAGGAAGCAGATCCTCACCAGACACCAGATCCACTAGCATCTTCATCTTGGACTTCCCAGTCTTCAGAAGTGTGTTAGTAGTTGTTACTTATAAGCCACCAAGTCTATGGTAATTTGTTTTAACATCTCAAAAAGAGTAAGAAATTACCTCGCTGAAATATTGAAACATTCCAAAGATCCTGGCACATGATATATATACATCTACACCCATCTCCACACACAGGGTCCACTTTTCTTCCCTTTGGCATAGATTAACTATCCATCTTCATAATCTAAAGCTAGTCCCTCCATTTGTGCACCAGATCCCATCCTTCCTGCCTAATCAAGAGCATCATTTAGCACTTTTCACCATGCTTTCCATCATAAAATCCTGACTCTCTTCAGTATCATCTCTATCAGCATACACACATGCTACTATTTCTCCTGACTTAAAACAATAATAATTACAAGAAAAATATCATTCTCTTAGCCTCACTTTTCCCACCAGCTACCACAAGTATTTTCCTGCACAATAAAATTCTTTGAAAGAGTTGTCTAAAAACTGCTTGTCATCCATTTCTCTTTTATCATGTCTTTTAAACCCTACTTAAATCAGGGTTTCATCTTCATCACTTAACCAAAAGTACTAACAAGGTCACTCAATAATTCTACATTGTAAATCCTATCATCAATTCTCAGTTCTCATTATCCTCAATGCTTACTTCTATCAGCAACATGTGACACACTGTCTTTATTGTTGGCTTCTTTTGCTAACCCCTTCTCTTGTCCTCAGAGTCTTAATAATGACATGCCCCAGACTATGCTGTTTGGTCCTTCTTCTCTTTATACTCATTCACTTGGCAACTGCATCCAATCTGGTGCCTACTCAACATCACTACTCGGAAACCTCCTAAAAATCTATGATAAAAGAAGCCCATATGAAACTTCTGATTTCCTCCCAAATCTTTCCACTGACAGCATTTGTATTTTGGTTGATGGTAACTCCAATTTTCTAGTTTCTCAGGAAAGCCTTCCAATCATCTTGACATCCTCTTGCATTCTTTTCCCCGTATCCAATCCATCAGGAAATTCTCTTGGTAAGTCCCACAGATTTGTAGCACATCTGACCATCTCTACTATTTCCACTCTGTTCTGTCTTCATCACCTCTTGTCTAGAATTTTGCAATAGAATTTTAACTGATATTTTCATTTCTACTCAACAGCCAATATGACCCTTTTAAGATATGCCATATTTGTTATTCCTCTCCTCAAAAGTCAATAATGATCCCTCATTATACTCAAAGTAAAAGCTAAAATCTAGACAGGGATCTAGAAAGCTTTACATGATCGAATCTCTATTGCCTCTCTGGATTCTTCTGCAACTACTCTCCTCTTCCAGTCCCATTGGCTTCTTGCTTGTTCTCAGGTATGCTCTTGACTTGGGTCTCTGCCTAGAATTTTCTTCTCCCAGATATTTGCATGAAAGTCATTTACTTCCTTCCTGGCTTTGCTTAGCTATTACCTTCTCCATGAAGCCTACACCGTTTATCCTATTTAAAATTGCAATTTATATACTCCGCTTGATATTCCAATCTCCCTTAACCTGCTTTTTCTCTTAATTTTAAGAGCACCCATCACTCTCTAACATTCTATATAGTTTACTTATTTCATTTACTTTTAATCTATTTCTCTTCACAGGAATATATGTCTGTTTCCCTCCACCAGAATGTAAGCTCCACAAAGGCAAAGATATTTGCCTGTTTTGATCACTGACACATTCCAAGTATTTGAAATAGTTCAGAGGACAAATCTTGTTGACTTTTGATGGGATTATATCTCATTAAACCCATAGTAAATTAAAAATATCATAGGTTAGAAATGCTTCTAATATACCTAACCTGCTGAACATCATAGCTTAGCCTAGCCTACCTTAAATGTACTCAGAACACTTACATTAATTACAGTTGGGGAAAATCATCCGGCAACACAGTACCCTGTAGGGTGTTGGTTGTTAGACCTCGTGATCACATGGCTGACTAGAAGCTGCAGCTCTTTGTCCTGCCAGCATTGTGAGAGAGTATTGTACTCCATATTGCTAGCTCAGGGAAAGATGAAAATTCAAACTATGGTTTCTACTGGATGTGTCTCACTTTCACAACACTGTAAAGTCAGAAAACCAAAGTCAAAGCTTCTTCAGTCAGGACCATTTATATGTGACAGACACTCAATAAACATGTATTCAATGAATGAATCAATCAAACAAAAATTCAAACGTTAAAAAAATGAAATTATAAAATGCTGGAATAAACTTTTGTGTGTTGGAGAGGGAACTATAAAAAAAGGCCTTTTATTGTACCTTGAAATCCTAAATCTGAAAAAAAAAACTGAATTAAAATAATTTTAAAAGAAAAACACAGTAAGCCAAGACAAATCTCAAATCACACAAAAAATCTTGGCTCACATATCAAATATGAAGACTAATTTTTGTAATATACAAAGACCTTTTAGAAACTGATAATAAAATCTAACAGTCCAGTAGGAAAACAGACAAAGGTTATGAACATAAAGTTCACATAGAAAAAATAATGATGGTTTTAGCCATATAATAAGACACCCAACTGCTTTCATAATAAGAGAAATACAAATTAAAACTGCCCTGAGGTTGTATATTTACCCATCAGAAAGACAAATCCAAAGACTTGATAAAGCTCTCTATAGGTAAGCTTGATAATATCACTCTCCACATTGAGAATATAAACTGATGCAACTCTTGTGGAAAGCAATTTATCAATATCTGACAAAATTACAAATCCATACATCTTTTGACCTAGTAATACCGATTCTGGGAATGTATCCGACACAAACGTATTTGGCACATGTGACATGAGGTCTTTAAGAAGTTATTTGTCACAACATTGCAAGTTGTAGTAAAATCATAGGAACAAAACAAATGTATATCAATAAGGCACTGGTTAAATAAATCATAGGACAGTACCTCCATCAAATGAAATACTATTCAACTGTATAAAAGAATGCAGCTCTCCATATTTTGGTATTCCTTGAACTCCAAGAAACAGCGTTAACTAAAAACTTCAAAGTGAAGAACAATGGTGTCTTGTATTTAAAAGGCAGGACAAAATAATCATATAATTTGCACTCCCTTACATGTTGCCTTGGTCCATTTAGGCTGCTATGAAAAAAATCACAAACTGAGTAGCTTATTAACAACATAAATTTATTTATCCCAGTTCTGGAGGCTTGGAAGTCCATGATCGAAGCACTGGCATATTCAGTGTCTAGCGAGAGCCTGCTTCCTGACTCATAGATGGCACCTTCTCAATGTGTTCTTACATGCGGATGGAACAAAAAGTCTCTCTCAGATCTCTTGTATAAGGGCACTAATCCCATATATGAGTGTTCCATCCTTATGACCTAATCACTACCCCAAAGGACTCAATTCCCAATACCATCGCCTTCGAGGTTAGGATTTCTATATATAAATTTGGGAAGAAAGCAAACATTCAGACCATGGCACATGTATATAAGCAAACACTGGAAGGATATAGAAAAATTAATTAAAGTAGTTACACGTGGAGTCGGACAATAGGAACTGGGCAAAAGAGAGAAAAAGGTAGGAGCAAGACTTTCATTGTATTCTTTTGCATTTTTAATATTATTTTTAAATGATAAAAAGATATTACCTATCCTAACAATTAAATGATAAAAACTGTTGCAGAAAAATAACTCATAAAATTACCTCAGTACTACATTATTGAAACACAAGTAACTTCATTTGATCAGTAACTTGACTGAACAGTTTACAAACACTAAATATGCAGCCAGAGAAATAGAAGTTTCCTCCATTTTGACTCCACAAAGTCTCTAGTGAGAGAGGAACTGGTACTGGGAAAGAATTCGTTATCGTTATTTATTAGAAACTGCAGGCCAGCAAGCATGTCAGGGACCTGAATAAAACAAAGCAAGAAGCATTATTAGCATCAAAAAACAACCACTGACAGTGAGCAACACGACTTCCAGAATGAATAAACAGGTGTATAGCCACTTAAAGCATAATTTCCATATAATAGGAGCAAATAGGTACATAACAGAGAAGCCATCCCACTGAGACTGAGAAAAATTGGACCGCAGAGCAGTAAAATGGTGTTGTTGTTGAAGTAACAATCAAGCTAGTAGGTGATGAAAACAGAAAGAAAACAAACAGTGAGGAAACCCTCCATATATTTAGCATCAGTCAATTCCTTTCTAGGAACAGCTCAAAGCCAAGAGTTGAAAAGAAGCCTGCACCCTAATGCTCCCATCTTTGACTCTCGAAGTATACTATTAAAAAGTGGTGAGTAAGGACAAGTAGGTTTCTCCCACCATGATTCCTATCAAGACTCTTCACCAAAATCTGAGAGATCAAAGGAGTGCAGCCACATTAATTAAAAATATAAGTGAAGAATATAAGAATGAATGGAATCGGGCGTATTTTGCCTAGAGAAGAGGGGGTAATATTACTAAAACACCAGGGGTTCAGTTTAGGCCTTGCCTCTTACCATGCACAGAAAGCCAATGACTGAGACAAGAAGTATTGTCAAGGAAGAAGGTTTTAATTGGGTGCAGCAATCGAGGAGATGGGAGATCAGCCTCAAATCCATCTCCCTGACTTACTAAAGCTGGGGATTTAGATAGCAGGTAAGAAATGTAACTATGTGTGAGAAAACAGGAACTCAGGAGGGATAAGGAAACAATCATAAGAAATGAGGAGCCTGGAGTCCCATTGTCTGAATGCGATGATCTGGTGATTTTTAGTTCTTTGATACTTTTTGAGAAGCATGGGGGTCCTTTTCTGAGGAAGAAACTCAGGTAAAACAAATTAAGTTTTCAAGCTTTAAGAACACAAGTGTCAATTTCTATGTTTATTCCCCCACCACCACCACAAAAAAATCTATGGGACTATTGGGTCAGTTTCAGTAAGAGAAAGAGCAACTAGGATCAGTATCAACCAGAACAAATATTATTTGATTACCAACCAGTTTAGGTTTTGGGAATTAGAAAATAAAAGAAAACATAAACCTTGCCTCAAGGAGCTTAGAAGATAGGGTATACACATTCAAAAAAAAGTTGTAAACTGGTTGATTATGGGTCAATCCAGGATAGAAATGTGTTATATTATAGAATGATACGTCAATATTTAAAATATTAGGCAATTTCGTATAAAACTTCAGATTTCAGCTTTGCTTCAAAAAGCAGGACACAGAGGATTACTGAGTGTTGATAGGAGGAAGTGTTTCAGGGATCATGGGATATATTTTACACTGAAGACAAAAGAAGCACCATGTGCAAAATGATGCGGACTGTAAGTGGTATAATAATAATGCCTATTACCTAGAAATATCATGAATTAAGTTCTTAGCACAGTGTCCTACAAAAAGAAAGCAATTCAATGCAGACAAAAGAGCCAACTGAATACACGAATTTATTTTCCCTCCTTCCTGAAACCATACTGTATTAGTTGTGTTGTTTTGTTCTGTTGTTTTGTTTTGCTTCACTTTGAGTCTTTCAATATGCAAAGCCAAGAAGAGGAGAGGAGAGGAGAGGAGGGGAGGGGAGGGGAGGGGAGCAAAAAGTTTGGAAGCCAGAAAGTAAATAATTAACTAATTGTAACTGACAGCAAACCCAAGCAAGCAAAATACAAAGCTAGTAATGGGAGAAGTGAGAAGCAACCCTATGTATTTATAGCAGGTAACTGCCCTCCTCTGGAGGTGTAGTTGAAAATAAATCCAGAAGATGAAGATTGGTCAAAAGTGTTTTTAAGAACCACTTATCTCACCACGATATTGTCAGATGAGCTGTGATACGGTTTGGTTCTTTGTTCCAACCCAAATCTCATCTTGGATTGTATTCCCATAATTCCCATGTGTTGTGGGAGGGACCAGTGGGAGATAATTGAATCATGGGGGCCATTTCCCCTATACTGTTCTCATCATAATGAATAAGTCTCACAAGATCTGATGATTTTACCAGGGGGTTCTGCTTTTGTGTCTTCTCTCATTCTCTCTTTGCCTGCTGCCATCCATGTAAAACGGGACTTGCTCCTTCTTGTCTTCAACCATGATTGTGAGGCTTCCCCAGCCACATGGAACTGTAAGTCCAATTAAACCTCTTTCTTTTGTAAATTGCCCAGTCTCGGGTATGTCTTTATCAGCATCATGAAAACAGACTAATATGGTAAATTGGTACCAGTGGAGTAGGGGCATTGCTGAAAAGATAACCAAAAAATGTGGGAGCAACTTTGGAACTTGGTAACAGGCAGAGGTTGGAACAGTTTGGAGGCTCAGAAGAAGACAGGAAAATGTGGGAAAGTTTTGAACTTCCTGGAGACTTGTTGAATGGCTTCACCCAAAATGCTGATAGTGATATGGACAATAAAGTCCAGGCTGAGATGGTCTCAAATGGAGATAAGGAACTTGTTGGAAACTGCAGCAAAGGTTACTCTTGTTATGTTTTAGCAAAGAGACTGGTGGCATTTTGCCCATGCCCTAGAGATTTATGGAACTTTGAACTTGAGAGAGATGATTTAGGGTATCTAGCAGAAGAAATTTCTAAGCAGCAAAACATTCAACAGGTGACTTGGGTGCTGTTAAAAGCATTCAGTTTTAAAAGGGAAACAGAGCATAAAAGTTTGAAAAACCTGCAGCCTGACAATTTGACAATTTGACAGGAAAGAAAATCCCATTTTCTGAGGAGAAATTCAGGCCACCTGCAGAAGTTTGCATAAGTAACAAGGAGCCAAATGTTAATCCCCAAAACAATGTGGAAAATGTCTTCAGGGCATGTCAGAGATCTTCACAGCAGCCCCTCCCATCACAAGCCCAGAGGTCTAGGAGGAAAAAGTGGTTTCATGGGCTAGGCTCAGGGTCCCCGAGCTGTGTACAGCCTAGGGACTTTGTGCCCTGCATCCCACCTGCTCCAACTGTGGCTGAAAGGGGCCAAGGTAGATCTCAGGCCATGGCTTCTGATGATGCATGCCCCAAGCTTTGGCAGTTTCCACATGGTGTTGAGCCTGCAGATGCACAGAAGTCAAGAATTGAGGTGTGGGAACCTTCACCTAGATTTCAGAAGATGTATGGAAACTCCTGGATGCCCAGGCAGAGGTTTGCTGCAGGGGTGGGGCCATCATGGAGAACCTCTGCTAGAGCAGTGCAGAAGGGAAACGTGGGCTTGGAGCCCCCACAGAGACTCCCTACTGGGGCACCACCTAGTGCAGCTGTGAGAGGAGGACACCATCCTCCAGACCCCAGAATGGTAGATTCACCTACAGCTTGCACTGTGCACCTGAAAAGCGACAGACCATCAACACCAGCCCATGAAAGCTGGTGGGAGGGAAACTGTATGCTACAAAGCCACAAGGGCTGAGCTGCCCAGGAGCATGGGAACTCATCTCTTGCATCAGTGTGACCTGGATGTGAGACATGGAGTCAAAGGAGATCATTTTGTAGCTTGAAGATTGGACTGCCTGGCTGGATTTCAGACTTGCATGGGCCCTGTAGCACCTTTGTTTTGGCCAATTTCTCCCATTTGGAATGGTTGCATTTATCCAGTGTCTGTATCTCCATTGCATCTAGGAAATAATAGCTTGCTTTTGATTTTACAGGCTCCTAGGCAGAAGGAACTCACCTTATCTCAGATGAGACTTTGGACTGTGGACTTTTCAGTTAATGCTGAAATGAGATAAGACTTTGGGGGACTGTTGGGAAGGCATAATTGGCTTTGAAATGTGAGGACATGAGATTTGGCAGGGGCCAGGGATGAATGATACGGCTTGCCTCTTTGTCCCCACCCAAATCTCATATTGGATTCTACTCCCATAATTCCCATGTGTTGTGGGAGGGACTCAGTGGGAGATAATTGAATCATGGGAGTCATTTCCCCCATACTGCTCTCATGGTAGTGAATAAGTCTCATAAGATCTGATCGTTTTATCAGAGTTTCTGCTTTTGAATCCTCTCATTCTGTCTGTCTGCTGCCATCCATGTAAGATGGGACTTACTTCTCCTTGCCTTCTCCATGATTGTGAGGCTACCCCAGCCACGTGGAACTGTAATTCCAATTAAAACCTATTTCTTTTGTAAATTGCCCAGTCTTGGGTATGTCTTTATTGGCAGCATGAAAACTGACTAATACGGCCGGGCGCGGTGGCTCAAGCCTGTAATCCCAGCACTTTGGGGGGCCGAGATGGGTGGATCACGAGGTCAGGAGATCGAGACCATCCTGGCTAACCCGATGAAACCTCGTCTCTACTAAAAAATACAAAATAAACTAGCCGGGCGAGGTGGCAGGCACCTGTAGTCCCAGCTACTCGGGAGGCTGAGGCAGGAGAATGGCATGAACCCGGGAGGCGGAGCTTGCAGTGAGCTGAGATCCGGCCACTGCACTCCAGCCTGGGAGACAGAGCAAGACTCCATCTCAAAAAAAAAAAAAAAAGAAAACTGACTAATACAAGCTGGATGGCTGTTTCACCCCATTGAGCATTTACATCCTGAATGCCCAGATCTTTGCCTTCTTACCCCATGCACTTCACAGAGGTTGAAAGTCAGGTCTGTAACCTTTCCAGCAAGAGATTGAAAGCAGTTACTCAAAAAATCTGACCTATACATTGAAAAATAGTATCAAAACAAACAAAAATGAAAATGATTCACAGAGAAACATAAACTATCCAGAGAGATTTTCAAAATATTATTAAGATACTTGGAAACCTAATAAAGGATAATTCATCTATGACAAAGAGAGCAGAATACTATTTTTAAGAAGGAACATTAGAAAACAAAGAAGGGTTTCCTGATTTCCACGCTAGACAGTGATACAGCAGGTGGAGTTAATAGCCCTTGTATGATTTCCAAATTCATGCAAAGGCCACATGTGAATATCATTCAGCTCTGACATCCTCCTTTCACATCCTTTCTTTATATTCATCTTCCCTGATTCCCTATTTTGGTCTGAATATCTCTTATGTGAAAGTACAACATATCCTGTGCATATATCTTTCATGGCTCATATACCATATACCATAAATTTGTATGTTTAGTTGTCCATCTCCCACACAGAGTATGAAGATCCTCCAGGGAAAGGACTGGGTATCACCAACACATGGCATGATATCTGGCATATTAGTATGTGCTCAATAAATGTCTGTTGAATGAATAAATTGAATGGATGAGTGAAATGCTATCACACTAGTTTGGTATGTCACCAAGACTGATAATCCCAAAAGTCCATTATCAGCTTTGCTGAACTCCCATGCCTAAATCAGCTATGCCACTTTCCAGAGGAAAAACAAACAAACAAACAAAAAAACAGAAAAATGCTTGGGTAGAGAAAGAAAAGAAGGATAGGATCCTTCCCTCATTAAAGAATGCCCATTTGAGCAAATAATATGTAGTTATATACAAGAAAAATAAATCTATGAATCATCTATGGATTTCTCCTTCCAGTTGCAAAGGCAAATGCTCTGTTACTAACTCTAAATTCCCACTCACACACTTTCAAATATTAACAGTGGTCAGATCTGAAGCTTCTTTTCGGTTCTATGTTTTCTGATGTTTCTATAGTAGACAGGTATTACTTGGACAATAAAAATGAATTTTATATATATAATATAAATTCAAATCAATGCTGAAATATACTTTAAGAAAATCCCTACCTCTTTCTGAATCAACAATGGCATAGGGTTTTTAACCTGTTCCTACATCATAGTCAACAGTGAAGCTTGTTAAAAGATACTATTGTCCTTGCTCCTCTCATATCTGCAGAACAAATATCTACAAGAGAGACATCTAGGTATACATATTTCTAACTTGCTACACAGGTGAATCTGATGGCCATGCAAGGCTCATAGTCACCACTTACAGAATGTATAAAGGCTCCCTACAGATGTATTATCTGAATTAAAGAACCAGGACTCCACCCATTCATTGTCTTCATTCACAACTGACAGGTGAGAAAGTACTCATTAACTGGGTAAGAAGAGGGAAAAAGAACACATAAAGAATAGGATTTCTCAGGGTAACGACTGAACACAGTTTAATCCAAATCCTGAATATCTATTAAGTGAAGACAATGGGTAAAACAGGACTTATCAGGATTACTTCAAGTTTATCTTGCTTTCTATATTTCTAACTGCTAAGGCGTAATTTATTAGAGGATTACCTCCATTAAAACACACCCTCTTAGCCTTTTTGCCAGCAATTCTTTCCAAAGCATATAAAAGCTTATTTCAGTTCTTAAGAAGCTAGTTAATCAAATGGATATTCAAGTTCACTTGCCTGGTATCCTTTGCTAAGAGTTGACACTGAAATAAGGACTTATAGCGTATGCATTTGAGCTATTAACCATGCCTTCTAACTATTTATCTTCCTTCCCAGACTCAAAAGCTAAAATTGTGTTAGCCTGTCACTTTATTTTTATTCACCATATTGCATTTGGATAGCATCACTATTATATTAATGTAATGGATCATTTCTGTAATTGAGTGTGAATACTATCACTTTTCACCCTTCTAGAGTTATTAATTTCAGTTTATTCATTGCATTTTTGAATGTAGCTGCACAGTAAATAATGCAACACAAAGAGGCTTTAACCTATTCACAAAGCCTACAACAAGGATATAAAGCCAGTGGTATATTAACTTTAAAAATAGATTAATCTTATCTTGTAAAAAGAAGATAAAAGATAGTTCTGTCAGTAAGAACAACCATGCTTGAGGCTGTAAATCATACTTGAGAATATAAAGAGAAGCCTGGAAGCATAGGTTAAATTTTTCTTTCTATCCTTGGAGAAACCCTTCAACTCAGTGGACATTAAACACACCACACACACACACACACAGAGAGACACACGTACACACATGCACACACATGCACATACACATTCAGTCATTCAGGTATTTTTTCATATTGGTTACGTTGATAAGGCATAAACCCAACAATAGCAACAATAATTATAATGTCATCTCACAGCACTTTACAGAAGGCTTTATATACATGAAACTGAAAATTGATTGAATTCTTAAGTGTGGCCATTATATTGTCCAATAATATCCTAAGGCATATAGATCAGAAAACGAAATAGAGAACATAACAGTATTCATCAGACTAACACAGTAGTTCAAACTAACAACAAAATTCAGTGCAAATTAAATATCTGCAGAGCCATGTGGGAAAGATATTTGAATAGCCTAAGAATTATCCTCAAGTTTTGAGAAAAGCACTCAACATCATTTGTAAAACATAGACAAACTTGGATTAAAGGACTGCCAAATGGATTATGAGCTCTTTGTATTGTGAGCTCCTTAGGGTGGACTGAGACTGCTTCATCCTCTCTTTCCTAAAGCCTAGCACAGTGCTAGCTATATACAAGGAGCTTAACAATTTTAAGGGAATAAACCAGCTAAGATTCTTAAACACAGCCTATTACAGAATAGTGATACCCATACTACAATTCTGTTGAGTCAAACACATGTAGGATTAGATACAAGCACAATGTCTAAAACATTTTTTTCCTTTTGTGTATAGAAATAACTACACGGCAGAGATGGAAGAAACGAGAAGCTTACTTACCTCGTCTACTCAAAGTCATTCATTATGTACAGCATAGTGTATACCATAGTGGCTTTACAGGAAGCTGAGAACTGAATATGATACAGCAATGAAAATGAAGGAACCACTGTTACATGCAACCACAAGGATGAATTTCAATACACAGAGAACCTAGACCAAAGGCAAGTCACTTTGTATTTTTTTGTTTGTTTTGTGGTCTCCAAAATGAGGCTAATAATACCAACCACGCAAGTTTTCTGAAGATTGAGTTGTCTCTTATGTATAAAAATCAAAAAATAAATGTTAATCATCATCAAATTGATTAATGTTATGATTATACGTGTGGTGCTCCCCTAGACACCATGGAGAGATTGGATCCTGTCAGAAAGTAGTTTACATTCTGGTAGAAAAGATAAATAAGAGATGATGTAGCTACTGTGTGCCTTTGTTTTCCCATTTGTGAAAACAGATAATAACACCCATCTAATCAGTTCACCACACTCCAGCTTGGGTGACAGAGCAAGACCCTGTCTCTAATAAAGATAATAATCATACTTATATAATAGATTTTGGTAATTGGAAATTATTTCCTAAAATATAAATGTCATAAAAACAAGGATTTGTCTGTTTTGTTTACCCTAATACTTTTGAAACCTACATAGTATTAGGTGGTAGTAAATACTTGTTGAATAAATACATGAATGAATGAATGAAGCATATAGCACGTGAAAAACATACAATAAGTTTTAGCTATCACTAATCACTCAATATATAATATGGTAAGAAAAACTAACATATTTATTTACGTAAAGTAGAAAATTTGAAGAGTTAAAATAATTGTCCAGAAATACCCCAAAAACACTATAAAAGTCCTGACAAGAATGGTAAATTTTATTTAAGAGGAACTGTGCAACAACAGAAACACAATTAAATAAATTATGGTATATTCATAATTTAAAATAAAATAAACCACAGAAAATGAAAAAAATCTCATACATAGTCACATAGATGACTCTCAGGAGCATATACTCTATTATTCCAGGTATATGAAGTTCAAACCAGGTCACCAAATATTTTATGGTATTATTAGAATACTTACTTTTGGGAAAGATGAAAAGTATAGGATTAGAAGGACATAGGGAGGACTCTAGTTCTAGTGATGTTTTATGTCATGACTTGGGTAGTAATTTCACAATAACAATGTTAATGAAATACCCAGGGTTCAGTCTAGGTCCAGTGTAGGTCCTGCTGCATGGAAAGCCAATCACTGAGAGAATTATTGCCAAGGAAGAAGGCTTTAATTTGGTGCTGCAGCCAAGATCAATCTTAAATCCATCTCCCTGACCCACTAAAATTAGGGGTTTAGATAGCAGGGAAGAAATGCAATAATGTGTAAGGAAAGAAGTAGGGAGAGATAAGGAAGCAATCGTGGTGAATGAGGTGTTGGGCATCTCATTGCCTGAACTGGTGATGTGATGAGTTTCAGTTCTTTGATACGTTTTTGTTTGTTTGTTTGTTTGTTTGCTTGTTTGTTTTTACAAGCCTGAGGTCATTTCCTGAGGAAGGAACTCAGATAAATCAAATATAAGTTTCAAGCTTTAAGACCAGATGGGTCAATTTCTATGTTTATCAAAAACAAAAAAGCAAACAAAACCTATCGATGAGACTATTGGGTCAGTTTCAATAATTCATCATGTATGTTTATTATTACTCAGATTTGTTTTTGCTATCATAACAAATAATCCCAATATCTCAGTGTTCACAACAAAATGTATTTTGTTCCCTGCTTCCATTACATGAGAACTGTGGTCTGCTATGTTTTCCTGGGTTCACCTGGGCTCAGCTCAGCTTCACTTCATTCCAGGAATCGCCTTTCTGTGTCCCAGGCTAGAAAAGTAGCTACTATTTGTGGCATGCTTTTCACATGGCAGAGTTTAGAAACTCAAGGGTGACAGAGGCAAACTATGCAGCTGTATTAAAATTTTATGCTCAGATGTGGCATACATACAGCTTGTACAAAACTTTGTTGTTATCTATTTGACCCAGTCATTTCTGTTACCAGTAGAGGGTGTCAAAGTTCTCGGCATTTTGAACAAAGAATGGGACAAAATGCACAAACAAAGCAAGGAAAGGAAAGCAGATTTATTGAAACAAAAGTACACTCCACAGAGTGGGAGCGGGCTCCAGTAAGCAGCTCAAGAGCGCTGGTTACAGAATTTTCTGGGATTTAAATACCCTCTGGAGGTTTCCTATTGGTTACTTGGTGTATGCCCTATATAAATGAAGAGGCTAAAGTGAAGTTACAAAGTTATTTACTTGGTGTACACCCTTTGCAAATGAAGAGGCTGAAGTGAAGTTACAATGTTATTTACTTGGGCTTAGAAAGTTGGGGTTTTTCAGTTTGATTTAATTCTAGGAAGTCCTTAGGTTCCCTGCCTCCAGACCCTATTGTCCTGCCTCAATCTTTACATGACATGAGCCAGACCCATAATCTTCTGAGACACAGATTTCTCGGCAGATATTTTGAGTTTATCAAGTTTTGGTGGGAATATACTGTTGGTCTCTATCCTCAGTCATTTCTCCAGCTGAAAATATTATTTTATGGGTATAAATGGGGTCACACATTAGTGGAATTTGAGTTAATCAAAATTATCCTGTAGGAGGGATTGTGGACTTGGATCAGGAACCTTCCTGAAATAGGAAAGCTTCTCCTCTTGGCCTTGAAGAAGTAAGCTGCTATGTTGTGAAAGAGTCTGGGAGAGGACCACATAGCAAGGAATTGCCAGCAGCTTCAAGGAACTGCAAGTAGCCCCCATCTGACAATCAGGAAGAAAAGGGGAACCTCAGTCCTACAAATGCAAGGACCTGAATTCTGCCAACAAAAATCACATGAGCTTGGAAGACAATTTGAGCTCCAGAAAGGAAAGCTGCCAGGTCAACACCTTGATTGCAGCTCTCAGAAGATATAACTAAGCTGTGCCTGAACTTCTGACCCACCACCTCTGTGAGATCAAAAAATTTAAATAAATAAAAATAAAAACCATATTGTTTTAAGATGCTAACTGAATTTGTAGTAATTTGTTATACAGCAGTAGAAAAAAACAATGGATGCTCCATTCCATAAACTCTACATGGCCTCACATTGGTTGCTGCACTCTTCAAACTGTCTAGGTAGGCAGTGGTTCTCAAATTTCAGCAGTGTGCATCAGAATCACCTGAAAGTCTATTAAAAAGGAAGACTGCAGATTCTCTTCCCCAAAGATTTCAATTCATTAGATCTAGGATGGGATCCAAAATTTTGTAATTCTAACAATTTCCCAGATGATGCTGCTGCTATTGGTCTAGAGACCACACTTTAAGAATCACCAGACTACTGCAAGTATAATGTGACTATAATTACTTCCATGCAATTCAAATGCCCTCAATAGCAAACTACTATGAGAACATAAGAATTTGATAAAGGCCAATCGTTGTCCAGTCTATCATTAATGGACATTTGAGTTGATTCCATGTCTTTGTTACTGTGAATAGCGCTGCAGTGAACATACATGTGCATGTATCTTTAAAACAGAATGATTTCTACTCCTTTGGGTATATACCCAGTAATGGGATTGTTGGATCAAATGGCATTTCTGGTTCTAGGTCTTTGAGGAATCGCCACACTGTCTTCCACAATGGTTGATCTAATTTACATTCCCATAAACAGTGGAAAAGCATTCCTATTTTTCTGCAGCCTCACCAGCATCTGTTTTTTCTTGACTTTAATAATAGGATTCTGACTGGCGTAAGATGGTATCTCATTGTGGTTTTGATTTACATTTCTCTAACGATCAGTAACATTGAGCTTTTTTTGCATGTGTCCATTGGCTGCATAAATGTCTTCTTTTGAGAAGTGTGTGTTCATGTCCTTTGCCCACTTTTTAATGGGGTTGTTTATTTATTCTTGTAAATTTGTGTAAGTTCTCAGTAGATTCCAAATATTAGACCTTTGTCAGATGGACATATTGCAAAATTTTTCTCCTATTCTGTAGGGTGTCTGTTCACTCTGATGATAGTTTCTTCTGCTTTGCAGAAGTTCTTTAGTTTAATTAGATCTCATTTGTCAATTTTTGCTTTTGTTGCAATTGCTTTTGATGTTTTGTCATGAAATCTTTATCTGTGCCTATGTCCTGAATGGTATTGCTTACATTTTCTTCTAGGGTTTTTATGGTTTTGGGTTTGACATTTAAGTATTTAATCCATCTTAAGTTAAAATTTGTAGAAGGTATAAGTAAGGCGTCCAGTTTCAATTTTCACTTTTTCAATATGACTAGCCAGTTTTTCCAGCACTAGCCAGTTATTCCAGATTAAATAGGGAATCCTTTTCCCATTGCTTGTTTTTGTCAGGTTTGTTGAAGGTCAGATGGTTGTAGATGTGCGGTCTTATTTGTAAGATCTCTATTCTGTTCTGTTGGTCTATGTGTCTGTTTTTGTACCAGTACCATGCTTTTTTGGTTATTGTAGCCTTATAATAAGTATAGTTTGAAGTTGGGTAGCATGATGCCTCCAGCTTTGCTCTTTCTGCTTAGGATTGTCTTGGCTATATGGGCTCTTTTTTGGTTCTGTATGATTTTTAAAGTAGTTTTTCTAATTCTGTGAAGAATGTCAATGGTAGTTTAATGGGAATAGCATTGAATCTATAAACTACTTTGGGCAGTATGGTCATTTTCACGATAGTGATTCTTCCTATCCACGAGAATGGAATGTTTTTCCATTTGTTTGTGTCCTCTCCTATTTCCTTGAGCAGTGGTCTGTAGTTCTCCTTGAAGAGGTCCTTCACTTCCCTTGTTAGCTGTACTCCTAGGTATTTTATTCTCTTTGTAGCAGATGTGAATGGGAGTTCATTGATGATCTGACTCTGCTTGTCTATTGTTGGTGTATAGGAATGCTTATGATTTTTGCACATTGATTTTGTATCCTGAGACTTTGCTGAAGTTGCTTATCATCTTAAGGAGCTTCTGGGCAGAAACTGTGGGGTTTTCTCCATATAGGATCATGTCGTCTGTGGTACATATACACCATGGAATACTATGCAGCCATAAAAAGGAATGAGATCATGTCCTTTGCAGGGACATGGATGGAGTTGGAAGCCATTATCCTCAACAAACTAATACAGGAACAGAAAACCAAACATCGCATGTTCTCACTTATAATTGGAAGCTGAACCATGAGAACACATGGACACAGGGAGGGGAACAACATACACTGGGGTCTTTCAGACGGATGGGGGAGGGAGAGCATCAGGATAAATAGCTAATGCATATGGGCCTTAATACCTAGGTGATGGGTTGATAGCAGCAGCAAATCATCATAACACGTTTACCTATGTAACAAACCTGCACATCCTGCACATGTATCCTGGAACCTAACATAAAATTAAATTAAATTTTAAAAAATCATATGTACTTCATAATTATATACACCTAACATGTACCCATAAAAGTTAGAAAATAAAAAAGCATGACACAGCAAAAACAAACAAACAAACAAACCCGCCAATAGCTGGCTTTCTTTCATGTTAAAGGTTTGCACAAAAGAATAAAAAAGGGAGAGAAGTTCTATTAAATGATATTCATTAGGCTTAATGTCTGAATTTCATTAAGCTACCCGATTCTCATTATGCCTTAGGCAAGTAAGCAGGTGTATATTTCCATGGATGCACTGAGACATAACTTTTCCCCACATTATAATTTACATTCTCATTTTTCTTTACTATTTTTATTATGGTTGGCCTGATTTATAGTAGAAATTGTTAAGATGTCACAATCAATATTTATACCTGAAATTGTTACAGTTCTATATTCTGTATTTTAAGTGGGCTCAATAAATATAAACTGAATTGATAATTATTAACTAAGTGTATAATATCCTTGTTTATACCACCTAAACAATTCAATACAAACTTTTTTAAAAGAATTACACCCACTCATAATAATATCATCAAGAAGCTATGAATTTGCTATTCAACTGTTTTAGTATGGGGTTTAATAGCTGGGCCAATACACCATGGACCTAAAAGATACTATACATATCAAGATAATAACATATACCTAGGCTTTCTATGTTTGATGTTCCAATTTGTTTAGATACAAAAGTCACCACTTTTGTCTTTATTTTCTATAATTTTTTAACAGAAATACTTCTTTCTATGCTGACAGCTTCCAAGTAACTGCAAAATGGCAAGAACTACATCATTTAATGAATATTCATATCAAAGAGATAGTTATAACATTTTTCATGCCTTTGCTCCTTTACCCTTCCTCAACACACACTTTGAGAATTACAGTGAATTTTTGAAATCCTGAAGGAACTATCTTCAATCCTTACACTAGGCTTTAAAAAATATTTTTAAACAATAGACCTTCGAATTAAAAAGGGAAAGAAATTTAGAAATTAGTATTTGTGGGAGGAAATCACATCAGCACATCCAAGATAAAATAATACATGAGAGTTGAGATTTAAAAGCGGTATAATAAATTGCTAGTAAGAAAGCATAATAATAGATAACATTAACACAAAAATATAAGTTCCTTAGAGATAAGAATGTCTGCTTTTTGTTTACTTTATTCCTTATTTCTAGAATGATAAAAGTCCAGAATGCCTGTTGAATAAATGAATGGTTGAACAAACAAATGAGTGCGTTTGATACAGAAAATAGATCATGATTCTCCCAGTCATCCAAGGCACATCTGTGAACCTCAGTATACTTGGGAGCAAAATCTGTAATATAGAAAAGTTCATATTCCAGCACAATGTACTAGGTTCTCAGCACAAAAGTGAAAAGTACAAAATCTTGGTGTTCAAAGTCCACAATCCAAAGCCAGATATATAAATAGTTCTGATACAATGATACAAGTGCAAAAAGAGTTATATGTATTAACGGGCCATAGACTGGTTGAAAAAACATTTGAGCATTAGCTAAAAAGATGAGTGAGAGGAGAGAAGAGTACAGGCACCCAAAGCAAAAGTACAGAAATCTCAAAATTCATAGTGTTTTTGGAGAACAGAAAGCTGTATATTTCAAGCTTTTAACCATAACCTGAAGCAAGAAGTATACATACAGTAATTTTTTTTTTTTTTTTAAGCGGAGTCTTGCTCTTTCGCCAGACTGGAGTGCAGTGGCACAATCTCTGCTCACTGCAACCTCCCCCTCCCAGTTTCAAGTGATTCTCCTCTCTCAGCTTCCTGAGTAGCTAGGACTACAGGCATGTGCCACCACGCCGAGCTAATTTTTGTATTTTTTATAGAGATAGGGTTTCACCATGCTGGCCAGAATGGTCTTGATCTCTTGACTTCGTGATCTGCCTGCCTTGGCCTCCCAAAGTGCTAGGATTACAGGTGTGAGCCATGAAACAAGTTTTATGAAATAATACCCACCTTTACTCATTTGACACATTTAGCATTTTCTGATCTATTATTTCTTCTTAATAGTGGTCAAGATGCACTAAATTAATTTAAAGATCATTTGTTTGAAAAACTGGGTTTAAGCATTGAATAGACGTGGCAAGCAGACCACTGAAATGAAAATACAAAGAATGTTCTGCCAGCAGAACTCCAACTCTTCTCCCATGCAGGTGGTTTGCTGCTAAGCTGCACGGCTTGGGGAAGGGCTGTGATCTAGGTCCCTTTCCTACTTAAAACATCTCATTGTGGTAAAAAAGATCAGTAAGGAACTCCTTCTCTATATCAAATACAAGTGCAGGAAAGGAAAGTGCCACAGGCCTTTTTAAATCTACTCTAGCGGTAATGTTTGGTGCTTACCATTATTCTATCTAGAAGCATTAAGAGTGTTTAAAATTTATACTATTCTCATTTCTGGGCGCATTCTACATTCTAACTATATCTGGATCTATCTCAGAGTTTACCAGGTCACATTGTCACACTGAACTAACGAAGCAAAACTCTCTACTCCTTCCTGTATGAATAATAATTTGTGCATCCACAAAAGACTTTGTTGAAGACTATTTATTGAACACTTTCTATGTGCCAGGTTCTGTTTTAGTGCTAGGGACTACAACAGTGGGAATACAAAAGTCCAAGTCTCCTGGAGTTGATATTGTATAGAAAACAAATAAATTAATTAAATACATACAGATAATAATGAATGCTAGGAGGGAACAAAGTAGTCTCTTGGGTTTGAAAATATTATTTAAGGTAGCCAGGAAAGGCCTTTTTCATCAGGTAACATTTAAGTTGAGGCATGAAGGATGAGAAGAAGCCATTAAAGTGAAGTGCTAAGGAGAAAAACAATTTTCTCAGCACCGGAAGATTATGCATGAAGACCTGACACAGGAAAGAAATGTGTTATTAGAAGCCAGTATATCTTGAGCCCAATGACGAGTTGGGAAAAATGGTATGAGATGAGATGGGAAGTTACCTGAAGTTACTGAATTGTTCCAGTAACTAACATGGGAAGTTACTGAAGAATGACATGGTTCAATGGGTTTTATAAAAGCTTATTATTTCAGCTATGTAGAGAAGGGATTAGATAGGGTTGAGATTAGAAGCTGAGCGATCCTTTAGGAAACTAATTTCCAGGCAAGTAAATATGGAAGATTAAACTAGCTTGTTGACAATAGAAACGGAGAAAAGCAGATGGATTCAAGATGTATTTTGGAGATAGAACCAATGAAACTTATATTCAGAATTTTCTTAAAAGAGACCATAAGGAAGTGAATTGAAAATTGTGTGAAAGAATGAACGTATTTAAAAGAAAAAGGTGAAATTTTGAGGAAAGAAAGAATGGCAAAAGTATACACTAAGCATCAACCTATGAATAAAAGTAATGTATTAAAGTGGTCACATTTACAACTTTAATCTGATGTCCTACACTGGGCCTCAATTATCTTAAAATAAGATATTAAATCAAGGCAGAAAAACAGAAGAAATGATTCAAGGTTTTTAGCCTTAAATGTTTGAGGGCAGGCCACTGAAAAAAATATAATTTACCCAATTAAAATAACGAAACAAGATTTAACTAAGATCATTATAGTGAGAAACAGTTGTTCTCACTCTGGCTGCCCATTAGAATTCCCTGGGGAGCTTTTAAAAACTAGAAGCCCAGGTTCCACTGGAGTGATTCTGATTTAATTGGTCTGAGGTAGACCCAGGAATAGGTATTTTTTAAAAAGCTCCTTAGAGAATTCTAACGAGCAGCTAGGATGGAGAGTCTTGAGTTATAAGTAGAGTACAGCTGAGGATGCCACATCAATAAACCTATTCTGCTAATGAAAGATTAATAGAGAAAATAGGATGAAAGAACTTTGATCCCAGACAAGGAATACAGGCCCATTGGTTACAAGGACATAATTCAAGACCACAAGAAAATAACAGTCCATTTTCCTCTGGGTGCCTTTTTTAAGCTGGGAGAAAATGGCTTTATGCTCACCTTGTTAATAACGCAGACACTCATTTAAATGCCACATATATTTAAAAATATATTTTTTTCCATTATGAACAAAAAGAGAGTAACAGCTGATGGCTGACTACAAGAAAAATAGAAGAGAAAGAGGAAAGTGTCAATATTGCCCAGACAAGGAAATACAGGAAAAAATGAGTTGCATTGAGAAAGTGATCGAAAGAAAGGGATTCCGTTATTTCTGAGAGAAAAAAAATGCATATATATATAGAATACACCTAGCAACGAGTTTGCTTGTATCAGACAGCTCTTGAGTCTGCACTTTTCTGGATTTAACTCTTGAGTGAGCCACAGAATATCAGAGCAGGGCCGAAAGCCAAGTAACTATTCTTCTAAGTAGAACCAGAAACAATTCTTCCCCATCTGCAATGAAGATTCTCTGGTGGGTGAATGGGCAACTGAAGGCCAGAGAAATTCTATTACTTGCCCTAAATCACTCAATTAATTAGTGGTCATACTGGAATCAGAATCAATATTTTGCATTGTTAGGTTTTAATTTTGTTACATTTGCACTCTAACTCCACTGAAAACAGAAAAGAGAAATGTGTAGTGCAATTTCTAAATTGCCACATCTGGAGCACTTCAAGAGCTACAGTTGTCCAGTTAAGACGGTAGTGTGAGTATGGTGCCGCCATGTTAATTTGGTGGAATAAAACCAGAGGTGAGTTAGGCCGGCGCGGTGGCTCACGCTTGTAATCCCAACACTTTGGGAGGCCGAGGCGGGTGGATCACCTGAGGTCGGGAGTTCGAGAGCAGCCTGACCAACAGGGAGAAACCCCGTCTCTACCAAAAATACAAAATTAGCCGGCCGTGGTGGCGTGCGCCTGTAATCCCAGCAACCTGGCAGACTGAAGCAGGAGAATCGCTTGAACCCAGGAGGCGGAGGTTGCGGTGAGCCGAGATAGCGCCATTCCACTCCAGCCTGGGCAACAAGAGCGAAACTCTGTATCCAAAAACAAACACCAGAGGTGAGTTGAGCAGAAGAAATAAAGGTGGATTATTAGTCTTAAGTGGGCGTGTCTACTTCAGCAAGGGAGTATAAAAGCAAAAAACTGAGAAGCTAAGGGTGGGAGGGGGAATGAAAGGATCTCAGAATGTGGGTGTCGTGGGTGGCAAAAGGGATGCCAAGACACCAGAAGAGCAATACAAAACAGCTCCCGTGGGTAGGCACGGAAGACCTTCCGCGCCGCTGGCCGGGGGACCCCGCAGGAAGTAGAAAGGACAAGCGCGCACTACAAGTCCCAGAAGCCCCCGTTTCCTGGAGCCCGCGCCGTGCCGCGCTACGCCCGCCGGGAGCCGGCCAGAGCGGCCAAGATGTCGCAGCCCAAGAAAAGAAAGCTTGAGTCGGGGGGCGGCGGCGAAGGAGGGGAGGGAGCTGAAGAGGAAGATGGCGCGGAGCGGGAGGCGGCCCTGGAGCGACCCCGGAGGACTAAGCGGGAGCGGGACCAGCTGTACTATGAGTGCTACTCGGACGTTTCGGTCCACGAGGAGATGATCGCAGACCGCGTCCGCACCGATGCCTACCGCCTGGGTATCCTGCGGAACTGGGCAGCACTGCGAGGCAAGACGGTACTTGACGTGGGCGCGGGCACCGGCATTCTGAGTATCTTCTGTGCCCAGGCCGGGGCCCGGCGCGTGTACGCGGTAGAGGCCAGCGCCATCTGGCAACAGGCCCGGGAGGTGGTAAGGTTCAACGGGCTGGAGGACCGGGTGCACGTCCTGCCGGGACCGGTGGAGACTGTGGAGTTGCCGGAACAGGTGGATGCCATCGTGAGCGAATGGATGGGCTACGGACTCCTGCACGAGTCCATGCTGAGCTCCGTCCTCCACGCGCGAACCAAGTGGCTGAAGGAGGGCGGTCTTCTCCTGCCGGCCTCCGCCGAGCTCTTCATAGCCCCCATCAGCGACCAGATGCTGGAATGGCGCCTGGGCTTCTGGAGCCAGGTGAAGCAGCACTATGGTGTGGACATGAGCTGCCTGGAGGGCTTCGCCACGCGCTGCCTCATGGGCCACTCGGAGATCGTTGTGCAGGGATTGTCCGGCGAGGACGTGCTGGCCCGGCCGCAGCGCTTTGCGCAACTAGAGCTCTCCCGCGCCGGCTTGGAGCAGGAGCTGGAGGCCGGAGTGGGCGGGCGCTTCCGCTGCAGCTGCTATGGCTCGGCGCCCATGCATGGCTTTGCCATCTGGTTCCAGGTGACCTTCCCTGGAGGGGAGTCGGAGAAACCCCTGGTGCTGTCCACCTCGCCTTTTCACCCCGCCACGCACTGGAAACAGGCGCTTCTCTACCTAAACGAGCCAGTGCAAGTGGAGCAAGACACGGATGTTTCAGGAGAGATCACGCTGCTGCCCTCCCGGGACAACCCCCGTCGCCTGCGCGTGCTGCTGCGCTACAAAGTGGGAGACCAGGAGGAGAAGACCAAAGACTTTGCCATGGAGGACTGAGCGTTGCCTTTTCTCCCAGCTACCTCCCAAGGCAGCCTGACCTGCGTGGGAGAGACGTAGCGAGGTCGGAGGAGAAAGGGAGATCCCACGTGCAAGTAGGGGGAATATCTGTCTCCCTTTTCCCGCATAGCCTCTAGGGAGGGAGAGTGACTTCATTCTCCATTTGAAGAGATTCTTCTGGTGATATTTACTTAAAAAGTTATCCCCCTCAACAACGGATACAGCGTGCTTATTATTGGGCTTTTAAGCCTCAAAAGCATGTAGTACCAAGCACTTGTATTTCCATATATTTTGTTTCGTGGGGGAGGGAGGCAGAAGAACACAGATGAAAATGTCAGTTTTTGAAGGGTTCATGCACATTCCTGACACCTCACACCTTATCTAAGTCTGAAGCTGAGGAGAAAGAGTTCTTTTAGACTTCATACATTTCCAATACGACTTTAGTATCTCTCCAGAGCCATATTTTCTCACTCTGAATTAATTCCCCATCCCTAGGTGCCTGTAGGCTATGAGACTTCCTCATTGTTTTCTAAGTAAACTTCACTACTGGTAATTAAGGGGAAGGATATGAGGAAGCAGTTTAAATAGCCCTGTTCTCATTACTCTTACCACATACATAGGGTGCTAAAGTTGATGAACACATTAATCCGTTAAGTAAAATGGTCTTTGTAATTGTACGGCGTATCTAAGAAACTCAGAAGGTGCATTTAGGAGAAAGACCTGAAAGACAGAAATAGTATGGATTCTTATGTAGAGGACTACAAAATTCTTGTCTCTACTATTACAACCAAAAAACAAATATTTCATGTATGTCCTATAAAAATATCAATGTAATTCTTATGAAACAGGCTGGTAGAGGAGGTTTCTGAGCCTAGCCCAAGGGTTTATTCATCACCATGGGTAAATTATTTAAACTCACTTAATTAAGGAAAATATTTTCCCAGCTAGAAAAGTGTACTCATTCTCATTTAAACTCTCATTTGGAGGGATCATGTGAGTTGGCCTACTTACAAGTAGTGAAAGTTCCTTTTTAGTTTAGTTTTTTTTTTTTTTTTTTTTTTCTCTTTCACGCAGCCAAATGTGAAAGTTGTGAATTTAGGAAAATCACTTATAATGAAGTGTGAATCTTGTTATCAAATTTATTTCACTGATGTTTCCCTCCTTATCCTTGTAGCCAATAAAACATTGACATTCTCACGTTTTATAGATGAAGTAAGAAGTCTTGTGTGCTGTCTATGAGTTATAATGCTTTTGCCTTTTTAATATTACCAGTTCTTAAGTGTTACAGCCCATTCAGAATATAACTTCAGGACAATTCAAACTGCTTAATGTATGATTTTTGAGCTTCTGTATGCTAAGAAAATAGGTGTGAAAAACTGGTGTTCTGAAATAGCCTAACATTTATTGTAATTCTGATTTTTCTGCCCTTTTATTCATTGCATATTAAAGTATTAGAGTATAAAAACTAATTTGCTAAACTTTGGTGGTATGTAACACAAGATCTTCCATCATGGAGAGACATACATGTACAAAATTATCAATTTACAAGATAATTGAGTAGCAAGCAGTACAGTTATAACCGTCACCATTTTGATGCTAAGATAGTGATCATCTCCTGTAAATGCTACAATTACAGCAAGCTAGACTTGAGTTAAGCTAGCGGGAAAAAATAGCTCCTTATAAGGTGTTCTATGTTTTAAATCAAACATTTCTTTAGAATTTTAGGGTGTGATTTTGAGTAGGTTTCTGGTGGTTTGGTTTGTTTTTAAAAAACTTGATTTAACAATTCCTTTACTAAGTGATAAACGAGAACATTCTTCCAAATTCTATTTTTTATGTATTTGATAAATACTATAGAGTTATCATTATCAGTATAAGCACATAAAGGGAACCTCAGTTAAAACTTGGAGGAACTATAGAAGTAAAGGGTATGTATTCCATAAAATAAGCTTCAGGATTTTTATTACTCCTTCCCAAAAGAAAAATGAATTATAAAAATACAGCGACTGAAACAATTAGTCAAAAGTTAGCATAACATAATGGCTACAAAATTGGACTCTAGAGGCAGACAGCCCATAGTAGAACCGAGGCTCTACCACTTTTTGTGACCTTGGGCAAAATATCAATACTTAAACACTTTTTTTCCTTCAAAAGGGAGGAAATGCCTCTCATATGCAAAATGGAGATTACAACAGTACCTACGTCATAGACATGTGAGGATTGAATGAGTTAATACATGTGACTACATAATGTCTGGTATGTAATAAGATCTCAATAAATCCTCAGTGTCATAGTTATGGAAAAGTCGTAAACCTGGAGCACTTGGATGCATGCAAAACATGCAACAATAAATACTCAACATTTTGATTTTTTTACAGGTATTCAACAGTATGTGGTTGTACGTGAGGAGCAATGTATGACACTGTACACCAAATGATCCAAAGGGAATTCAGGACCTTTGGAATGAGGACACCTCCAGAAGGATGAAGGTGTAAAATGTATCAACATCGAAGCACTGTCCAATCTGTCTATATGGACTGGTACTGACTGCTGGGTACCATTGGACCACAGGCAGGAACTACCAGGCCCAAAGGAGAGGAGAACATGGTAAAGTTCGACCTGCTTCCCTCAAAGAACTTACATTTATTTTGCACTGTGAAGATTTCCAAATATTTTCATTAATTCATTGGACCAATGGACGTTTTATTGAGTATACAATGTAACAGTCATTGTGATAAGCATTTAGGATACAAACCAATAAAACACAGTTTCTTCCTTCAAATGATATGTTCATAAGATAAAATGGTAAGTACAATAAATGATAATGGACTAAAGACTGGGATGGTCTTGGTGTTAGAAAGGGCAAGTAATTATCTCAATTTACGTATCAGGAGATTATTTCAATTTACATACCAGGAGCAAGAGCTATACAGATATTGAAGGACTTGCCTAAGGTTACATAGCTAATTCTTGGCTTTTAATTCCTAACCCCAAACAAAAATTAACTTGTTTATTATATTAATCTTGCCTGCTTTAATTAAAAATAGTAGTGGGCACGGTGGCTCACGCCTTTAATCCCAGCACTTTGGGAGGCCTAGGCGGGCGGATCACTAGGTCAGGAGATCGAGACCATCCTGGCTAACACGGTGAAACCCCGTCTCTACTAAAACTACAGAAAACTAGCTGGGCATGGTGGTGGGCGCCTGTAGTCCCAGCAACTCAGGAGGCTGAAGCGAGAGAATGGCGTGAACCTGGGAGGCGGAGCTTCCGGTGAGCTGAGATTGAGTCACTGCACTCCAGCCTGGGCGACAGAGCCAGACTCCATCTCCAAAAAAAAAAAAAAAAACCGGAAGCACATACCTCCTGAATGGGTGACAACAGTTTTTATTGTTTGATGAATGAAGGAAAGGGAAACGTCCTTAGCTTAAGGAAGTCTCATTAAAGATGTATCTCATAGGCTTCAAAGAACCACTTTCAGTGTATAGGATCTCACACTTGACAACTACTAGGCACTCATTGACATAAATACCCCCATACCCATTTTCCCAACAGTTAGTCAAATGTGGCACTCTGAGACCCCCAGAAAACTCCTCAAAACAGTAGCAAAGGTAGATGAACTCACAGGTGCTTGGTGCTGAGGAACAGAGGCATCTGATGAGGCTAAAAGTGGGCAGAAGGAGTTTTTAAAAGATAAGTATGAAAGATACCTCCAGCAAACAAAACTGGCTAACGTTTTGCTTATAGCCAGCCATGTTAGCATCTTCACACTTTGTACCACCTAATGCTGAGGAGAGATGAATCAGTCAATGTGGGCCCCCTCCTCCCATATGTACATCTTTTTATCCATTCATTTTATGATTTAATAAACACCAACTATAAAATATTCAAGTTCTATGAAAAACAAGCAAATTCTACCCTCTAAGAACTAGTATACAGTATGGGAAATAAAATTACCTATATCAGTTCAGTAATTTGCATCCTTAGCCTGGAAAGACTGTCAGGGCCAAGGGAAAAGTTCTCTGTGGCCCTCTGAAGTTTCTCTGAGAAGTCACCTCACAAATGCAAATTAATTGGAGAAAAAGCATACAAATTTATATAATGTGTACACACAGGAGCCCTCACAATGAAGACCCAAAGATAAAGTGTCCATTTTTATGCTGAGGTTCAATATAATATGGATGACTATGTAGAAATATGATTGCACAAAAAGGATATGATCTCATGCTAACAGACTGAGCGAGGGATCCCAGCAGGGCCTGTCTGTCTTGGCCTCTCTGAGCCAAGATTCTTGGCCTCTCTGAGCATGCGTGCATTCCTTCTTGGTGTGAGGCAACACCATCTCTGGAATGGGGGTCTTATAACCCATAGGCAAAGAAGGTAGGTCACATAATTTCTTTATGAGTAGTTTTTATACAGAAAGGCAGAGGGAAAGTGAGTAATGATTTTAGGTTTTATGGCTGGCTTTGGGGAAAGGGGGTTCTGGTGTTTATGACCTGCCTTGGGGAAAAGTGATTCTAGTTTCTATGACTAGCCTAAGGGGAGAAGTGGACTGAGAAACAGGAGGGTAAGAGATCAGAGAAACACTTTTCCTTCCAAGGCCTTCATTTTGGGGTATTTTCTGAGTTCCAACATCATTTCGACTAAATCTGTTGAATGAAGCAAGGTTGAGAAGAGCCAGCCCACTTATCCTTAGTGCAAAAAACTCCCTTACTTATCACATAGATCATGAAATCCTCAGAGAAAAAGTCTTCTCTGTTATTAGTTCCAAAAGTAAGTCTATGTCCTCTAAATAACTGGTTCGTTTCAGCTAATGAACACAGTATATTGGATAGATGACCCTTCTCACATTGGCTACTAGAGAGCTGAGCCAAATTTATGCTTCACTGTGCTTTTTTTTACTTTACATCTGGCTCCACTTCTATACTCCAATTTTTTTCTTGATTTATCTTCTGTCATTTATAATAAATATTACGTGTTTTGTTGGAACGTGTGTAACCTTATTCTCTTCTAAATTTTTTGGCATGAAAATATCTTCCTACTATTTGGAATACCTGCAGAGCTCTGAAGATAAGAAGGCCAGAAGAGTCTGAGATATGTCCTCATTATTTCCTACAAAAGGTAGTGTCTCATCACATTGTTCATAGGGATGGATAACTGATGTGATCTCATCCTTTTAGCCAAATTTATAGCATTTTACATTTTATAGAATCAAGAGACTATGTGAAAAATCTGAGACATGAAGACAATTTGAGGAAACTGAATGTTCTTCAGGACTTTCTACGCCTAGAACAGGCCCTGATTAAAATCTTAAACACAACAGTGGGGAGAGTTACAGACTTCCAAACCTTTTCCAAAATGTGTCAAAACAGTAAGTGATAAGGAAGAAGTTGATATAAGGAGGCTATTTCTCAAAATGTTATACATGCTCATAGGAAAAGACATTTAAAACGAAGCTTGGACCTGATTAAAATTAAGAGAATTTTAGTAAAAATTAAGACATGATAAGTAACATTGGAATTGTACTCATTTGAAACCTTTGGTAATTAAGTGTATCATTATTGATAATAACTGTAGGGGAAGACACGTGATTTTAGTTGACTGAGTAGCTTTAAACCCTTATGACAGACTTAAAATGCAGGGAGCTGAGAGAAAGAAAAAAAGTTCCTTTGTCTCTCTAGGCTGCCTCCTGCAAGAAAGGAAGGACAAAAAGAAGAGGTAGGATGGAAGGATATTTTCCCCACACTTTTAAAATACTTTACAAACACTCCTATAATTATGTGATATATGTTCCTGAAAAACCCTTATAATTCTGCAAAATTATTCAATAAAAATAACAAGCTTAAGGGAAAAATGGGTTTGGTGAACCATCAAAACATATGTAACTTTGTAACCAAGAATCTAATAAGTGGGCGGTGTGGCTCAGGCCTGTAATCTCAGCACTTTAGGAGGTTGAGACTGGAGAATTGCTTGAGCCCAGGAGTTCAAGACCAGCCTGAGCAACATAGAGACACCCCATTTCTACAAAAAATAAAATAAAATATAAAATTAGCTAGACATGGTGGTACATGCCTGTGGTCCCAGCTACTTGGGAGGCTGAGATGGAAGGATAGCTTGGGACCAGGAGGTTGAAGCTGCTGCTACCCTTGATTGGGCCAATGTATTCCAGTCTAGGTGACAGAGCAAGACCCTGTCTCAAACAAGTACTAACAAAATAATACCAATTTTAATAAAACTAGTTAAGAAATATAAATTTTTAATAAAGAAACTACAATAAATATAAATAATAATAGCTTGATGGAAGGAAATAAGGAGGACTTATACAAAATAAAATTCACAAAGACAGAGAGAAGGCTTAATAAACATCTCTAAGACAGAATGTGGCCAAACAGAGCCAATAGGAGGAAGTAGGGTGCTGCATTCAATTGCATCAATATATTTTGTGTTCAGTGACTGTTACCTGGTGGTGCTAATGCTACATTCTGTACTGATGTCATTCTACTTGCCAATTGAGTTTATTGATTTTACGGAAACACGCATTGTGACGAAACATTCTGTTCTTTGTGAAATTTCCAGAAATTAAAGTAATTCAGAATTCCATTGAGTTTAAAAATCTTTTCAGTGAAAATTTTCTTGAAGGGAAGGGAAGGTTATAACCACACTTTAGTATGAATTAATTTTATTTCAGTCAACAGGAAAGTTAACAGGAAGGGAGAGTACAAATTCTGACCTGTGTAGAGTGAAAGGCAAATAGCTGAGTACAGTTACCTGCGTTCAAAAGGTAGTCTGATAGAGGGCATTGGGGACAATAGCTGGTTTTCCACAGTCACAGGGCAACAAAAAAACATCTTGGGGCCAAAAAAAAAGCCGAAAGTGAGTGAGAGAAGCATATAAATGACGAGGAGGATCCCTATGCATACTTTCTGCCTATGTCACAATTTCCTCAGGTAATTTTCTTCTTCCTTAAGTCACAGGCTTATAACAGTATTTTGATTGACGTAACTGTTGCTTATTTTGATACTCGACATTGTCCTTAACCTCACTTTTCAGGTTAATTTCTAAATCTATTCAAGGACTTTTCTATGTAAGAACTACTTAATCCTCTCAAATTTGTGAAGAAAACTTTCCCCTCCCCATTGTTGCAAGCTGCAGTTTAGTAGGTGGTGTGGAATGGTGTGACTATTAGGTTTTCTTTTTAACACTTGCAGCTTTGCTTTTGGTAAAATTATTATGTTATATATTAATTACATATACTAATATAATTACATGTAATATGTTTATGATATTATAAAATTATTCTAAGAGCAAACTGTAGTTTTGACTTTAAGTTATATAGGATGGTGAAAGGATTCCCATCCACAAATGGTTAAAACATTTATTTCATGCATTCATTGGCATCAAAAACTTTTTACCAGGAATCTTTATTAAAAGGGCAAACTGCTTATTTTAATATGAACTTCTCACTCTACCATCATTTATCATCTGGTGAAATTATAAAAGTAAAAAACATTTAAGTGCTCTAGAATGAACAGTAAAAGAATTAAAAAGAGAGGATTTGGAAAATCCACAGATTGAATATCCAGTCACTGAATAATTAAGAATTTAGGCAAGAATTTACATATAAGAAGATATACGGAAAACAGCAATAGGTAGATTTTCATAGTAAAAGAAAGAGAGACAAAAAAGTCCTAAGATAGAAAAGAAAATGCAAGAGGAGTAGAGAATGTTGGAGAGGATCGAAACAACAGCGGCAGACTACAGCATAAGTAATGTTCTCACTAAATGTTAGGAGTTTGAAAACTCAGCAGATGTTCAGAAGATAGCTACAGGAGATGAGACAAAATGAGCTAAAGCAGAACAAACAAAATTTATCATCATTAATGCTTGCGATTCAAAAAGTATTACTTATATTAAAATTATTTTTAAATTATTTTGGAAAGACAGTGTCTACTCTGTTGCCCAGGCTGGTCTTGAATTATTGGACTCGAGCAGTCCTCCTGCCTCAGTGTCCCAAAGTGTTTCGCACCCAACCATAAAAATGTATTGTTTCATATCAGTTTTCTGCCCAAGCCAACTCTGATGCAATCTTTGCAGTGATGAATAAATATTATTTCTAACATAGTCTGACATTTGCTCTTCTCTTAAAGGATTGGTTTTTTCTTAATAAATATTTGTCTTTTTGTTCTTTATTATTACTATTAATAAATATTTATTTTAAAGTTAACAGCCTGGGCACAGTGGCTCACACCTGTAATCCCAGCACAGTGGGAGGCCAAGGTGGGCACATCATTTGAGGCCAGGAGTTCGAACCAGCCTGGCCAACATAGTGAAACCCTGCCTCTATTAAAAATACAAAAATTGGCAGGGTGCAATGGCTCACGCCTGTAATCCCAGCACTTTGGGAGGCTGAGGAAGGCGGATCACAAGGTCAAGAGATCCAGATCATCCTGGCCAATATGGTGAAAACCTGTCTCTACAGCTGCTTAGGAGACTGAGATGGGAGGATTGCTTAAGTCCAGGAGGTCAAGGCTGCAGTGAGCTGTGATTGTGCCACTGAATTCTAGCCTGGGTGACAGATGAAGACCCTGTCTCAAATAAAATAAAATAAAATAACTTTGAGACTAAGTTCTGCTTGGCACAATAATAAAAATATCTATTTATAAAACAAAATTGAACAAGTTATTGTTCCTCAGAAGAACCTTAACCAATTTACAGCAAGTTTTATCAGGAAGAAATTCATCCCAAACTGCAATACATATGCCAACTTCTGGCATAATGTGTTAGAATTGCTTCAATGTAATGTTTGTGTTCCACCATATCTAATCTATACATATGAAATATAATAGTATTATAGAGTATAATTTTTCCAGAAACTTTAGAGTAAAAAGTGCTTTTAATTAAACATTTATCTTAATATATTAACTAAACGTCACTTTATTTCAGAACAATTCATCAATATTTTAAGTAGATCTTGACGAAAATGCACTAAATCTATTTTTAAAAATGTTTTATTACTTGCAAGTTTCAGCCTGATGTGATTTTAAAATAGCCAAGTTATAAGTCCCTGAAAATTGGAGTTTATAATGGAAATACTGACAGACGCTTAACTTTTAGGAGAGCGAGTCTGCTGTCGTAATAACATTTGCTGTTGCTGCCTCAGTCAGTGTAGCAACATGACTAGGGTGCTAGATGTGGTATTTCAAATATGAAACTGGTAGAAAACTTGCTGAAATACTTTTCTATGTTTCTAAATTTTTAGAAAACTTGAATCTTGTTTTAGAAACTCCTTTTCTCTCCAGTTATTGCAATGAACAAGTATGAAGCCCTTTTCTTGTTTCTACAATATCTCAGTTGTCTCCTCCTCCCCCATGGCTGGTTTTTCCACAAAGGTTTTTTATCTCAATATACAGCACCCTGATACCCACCTCTTTGTTCAACCCAGAAAGCTAGATGTCAGTCTTAATTCCTAACATTACTTCTTCCCCCACATCTAATCTGTTATAAACACTGAGGGGTTTACTGCCAAAATATATTTTGAAATCAGTTATTCTTTGTCATCACTACCATCACCTTGGTCTGTGTCGCCATATCCTCTGATCAAGCCAATCACAATAGCTTCCTAGATTCCTTACTATCTTCCAAATGGACCTAAAATAAAATCCAGACTTCATATCTTGATCTACAAGATCTTACCCTCTTGGACCTCATCCGCATTTCACCTCCCCCAAAGCCTCATTCACTTCTCTGCCCTGCATAGGACACTGAAGTCACACTGGCTTTCTGGTAGTGCCCAGAATATGCCAAGCTCTCTGGGCTCTGTATGTTCTTCATTTAGAACATTTTGACCATATTAGTCTTCATCATTCTTTATGTCTAAGGTTAAATGTCATTTCCATAGAGATATAGCCCTAATCCCTCAAGTGACATGCCCCCTCCATGATTATGCTTTATCAAAATAGCCTGTCTGTTTAATTCATGTCGTTTTACATAATATGTAATTATTTCATTTGTTTTTCTTTCCTACAAAAATTTAAGCCTCATAAGACAGAAACCATATTTTATTTTTTCTTTGCCATACATTTCTTTTGTTTAGCAAAGTATTTAAAGTATTGGCTGATTATAAGAATAATTGGATGAAACAATGAATAATAGCTAATATTTATTGAGCATTTTCTATGTGTCAAAAACCATTGTATGTGCTTTACAGTGCACATATAGTGCATGTTTAATCTTTGTGATATTCAAGAGATAGATATTATCAATAACCCCAGTTTACAGGTGAGAAACTGGAGGCACAGGGAAGCAGAATAACTTTCCCAAGGTTATGCATCTAGAAAGATGCAGAGTTGCCTTCAGTGATGAACTCTTTCAATTCTTTCCATCTTTCCATACATTCTATAATCTGATTCCATGCGATTGAATGGAAATTTCCAAGAAGGAAGAACTAAAGCAAGATAAAAAGGGAGGGAGGGAAGAGAGAAGAAAGAAGATGAATATATCTTGTAATAAGTGCCTTGAAAAGGTTTACAAAGAGATGAGGTAGAGAATACATAGAAGAGACAACTTTAGATCAGGTGATCTGGGAAGTCCTCTTGGCAGAGGTCACATTTGAATTGAAATCTTAAGGATAAGAAGAATACAAATATTCAAAGATTGGAAGGGAAAGAATTTCATGTAGATAAGCTATCAAGAGAAGAAGACTGGAAATAGGAAAAAGACTGGTATTTTCCAGGAAGTGACTGAAAACAGTTTCTATGTCGGCCAGCATAGAGAATGATAATGGAATGCAAAGGGCATGGAAAGATGGGCAGGGGCCAACTTAGGCAGTACTTGTAATCAATGGTAAGGAATTTGGGACATATTTTATAGTAGAAGGTAACCATGAAAAAAACAAGGGAGTACAATAATTTCCAATTTACATTTTTTTTCCTTATGATCAACTTATATGGTATGTGAATAATGGATTGGAAAGGGTAACAAAAGAAGCAAGGATAGCTAAGAAGCTATCACATGAATAATAGTCAAACTCTTCATAGAAGCGGATACTTGAATAATGGTTACCAGGGGCTGAGGGGAGGGAGAATTGAAAAGGTGTTGATCAAAGTGTACACAGTTTTACTTATGCAAGATGAAAAAAATCCTGGAATCTACTGGACAAAATAGTACATATAGTTAGTGATACTGTATTGAATACTTAATTTGTTAGGAGGGTAGATCTTAAGTTTTCTTGACAATAAGAGGGAGGGAGGAAACTTCAAGAGGTGATAATTAAGTTTACAGCATTATGTGTGGTGATAGTTTTACAGATGTATACCTATATTCATATACATTAACATGTACACATTAACTGTGTACAGCTATTTTGTAAGTCAGTCATCTCAACTTTAAAAAAGATACAATTGCATGGATTGAAACAAGTCAAAGGAAAAAATCTATGAAGTTTATTAGACAAATTTAAACACACACATTGATCATCATTGAAGTTGCTAGGGTACTACCTCATTTTTTCCCTGAAATTCTTAAATTAAGGGGGAGAGAGGAAAAAAAAACATTTGTTTTCCCTTTCCTTGGTAAGATGTATTTCAGAGTAACTAGTAGTTGATGAGGGCAAGTTTCTATTTATAGAATTTCAGCAAATAAAGCAGTAGGAATGATAAAATTAATAAATCACCATTTTGTGACCTGTAATGGATCCCTGCAATGATCACACCGAGCTACTAAAACCAGGAGTGGAGACGTTAATGGAGAATTTTATAATGAAGAAATCAGTCTGACATGCTTAGAACCCCATCAATTGAGTTAATTCCTAAAACTGGGAAAGCCAATTGCTATATGTCTCAAAATATGATGATTGCATCACATATTAACACTATGAAGTATTCTTGCCTAAAATATTGAACCCGAATCTAATTAGTCCTCTACATTGATATGAAATATAGGGAACAGAGGAATAAGTTAAACAACACCATGAGGAAGTAACCAGCCAAATCTATAATGTGAGAATTCTACAGAAAAACAATGACTCCATTTGTCCAACAAATCAATGGCATATAAAAGGTCATGGTAATGGGAAGCAATTATTATAGAATAAAAGACCCTTATGAAACATAACAACTAAATGCAATATGAGGACCTATTTCAATGTAATTAAAAAATACCATTTATAAAAATCATATTTGAGACAATAAGAAATCCAAATATGGTATGGACTGTATCAATAATATTAAGAAAGGACTTCTTACAATTTTTAGCTATAAAAATGGCAGTGGGGTTGTTTGAAAATACGTTCTTATCAGAGATAAATAATGAAGTATTTTTTGGTGAAATGATATGATATATAAGATTTTCTCTAAAATACTCTCCAGGAAAAAAAAAAAAAAAAAAGGAGTAAGAGAAGAAAGAAGACTCATGTAATACCAATAACTAGTATAGTGGGATTATGTGTGTATGGGGTTTATTACATAGTAGTTTGTGAAATTTTCTCTAAGAAATTATTTTCAAAAGGCCATTTAATTCCTTCAAAGAGAAATAATAATGCCATAGACATAGGTGGTCATGGTGGAAAAGGAGAGAAATATATAGATTGGAAGTGTATTTGAAAATTAATAGGAATTGTTAATGAATTGAAGGAGGGGGTAAAGGAAAAAGGATGAATCAGTGGTGGCTTCTTGGGTTTTGATTTGAGCAACTGAGTAGAGAAGGTGCTAATTACTGGGTCAGTTTAGACTGCAGAGGAACAGGTTTGGGGAAAGATTAAAAACCCAGTTTCATACAATGAGATTCTTATGTGTTTTCTATTAATGCTAAAACAAATTGCCACATACTTATGGCTCAAAGCAACATGAATGTATTATCTTGCAGTTGTGAATGTTAGAAGTCCAAAATCAATCCACTAAGCTAAAGTCAAAGTGTAAGCAGGGACAGTTCTTTCTGGAGGCTCAAAGGGAGAACCTTTTTCTTTCCTTTTTTTCTTTTTTTCTTTTGTCCCCTTTTCCAGCTTCTAGGGGTTGTCATCATTCTTTGGCTTGTGACCTTGTATTACATACTTTTTTCTCCCTCTACTTCCATGGTCATGTCACCTTCCCTGACTTTTACCCTTTTGTCCTCCTCTTTAGAAAAAAAAAATATATATATATATATCTTTTTTTTTGTTTGGTTTATTTGAAGTTTCAGGGTACATGTGCAGAATGTGCAGGTTCATCACACAGGTAAATGTGTGTCATGGTGATTTGCTGCACAGATCATCGCATCACCTAGGTATTAAACCCAGCTTGCATTAGCTATTTTTGCTGATGTTCTCCCTTTCATCCTCTACCAACAGGCCCCAGTATGTGTTGTTCCCTTCACTGTGTCTATGTGTTCACAGTGTTCAGCTCCCACTTATAAGTGAGAACAGGTAGTGTTTGATTTCCTGTTCCTGCCTTAGTTTGCTGAGGATAATGACTTCCAGCTCTATCTATGTCCCTGCGAAGGACATGATCTCATTCCCTTTCATGGCTGCATAGTATTCCATGATGCATATGTACTACATTTGCTTTTTCTTTTTTCTTTTCATTTTTTTGAGATGGAGTCTCGCTCTGTCGCCCAGGCTGGAGTGCAGTGGCAAGATCTTGGCTCACTGCAAGCTCCACCTCCCAGGCTCATGCCATTCTCCTGCCTCAGCCTCCCAAGTAGCTGCGACTACAGGCGCCCGCCACCACACCTGGCTAAATTTTTGTATTTTTTAGTAGAGATGGGGTTTTACCATGTTAGCTAGGATGATCTCAATCTCCTGACCTCGTGATCCAACCGCCTCGGCCTCCCAAAGTGCTGGGATTACAGGCATGAGCCACCGTGCTCAGCCTATGTACTACATTTTCTTTATCCAATCTATCATTGACAGGCATTTGGGTTGATTTCATGCCTTTGCTATTGTGAATGGTGCTGCAATGAACATATGCATGAATATATCTTTATAACAGAATGATTTATATTTCTTTGGGTATATACCTAGTAATGCAATCACTGGGTTTCCGGTTCTAGGTCTTTAAGGAATCGCCACATTGTCCTCCACAACGGTTGAATTAATTTACATTCTCACCAACACTGTAGAAGCGTTCCTATTTCTCCACAGCCTCACCAGCATCTCTTGTGTTTTGATTTTTTAATAATTGCCATTCTGACTAACGTGATGTATCTCACTGTGGTTTTGATTTGCATTTCTCTAATGATCAGTGATGTTGAGCTTTTTCTTGTATGTTTGTTGGCTGCATAAATGTCTTCTTTAGAGAAATGTTTATCCATGTCCTTTGCCCACTTTTTAATGGGATTATTTGTTTTTTTCTTGTAAATTTGTTTAAATTCTTTGTAGATTCTTAATATTAGACCATTGTCAGATGGATAGATTGCGAAAATTTTCTCCTATTCTATAGGTTGTGTCTTTCTCTTAAAAGAACCATTGTTGTTACATTCGGCCTACCAGCATCATCTAGCATGAACTTCCATCTCAAAATCCTTCACTTAACCAGACCTGCAAAGTCTTTTTTGCCATGTAAGATAATATATTCACAGTTCTAAGGATTAAGACATAGACATCTGGGATTAGGGGCTTCTGTTATTCAGTCTAACACAAGGCCTAATATGTTTGAAATATATGTTGAGTATCCTAGTGGAGATGCCAAGAGGCTAGTTGGATATAAATCTAGAGGTCAGAGAACTGAGAAACTACATTTGGGATCATCAGCATAGATGGGACTTAAAAATAAGTAATGGTTGAACATGAAGAATTCCAAATTTAGAGGATCCCAGGTAGCTCAAGAGTGACGAGTTGAAGAAGCTAGGTAAGTGCCACACTTGGAAAGCTAAGAGAGGAGCCTCATTCGTGTAATATGGAGAATTGTGTTGAATTGTGTTAAATGCAGCCAATAGGTCAAATAGGAAGGAAAAATGTATCCACTGTATTTGGCATTATAAATAAAGTTAGTAATTTTCACAAGAGCAGTTACAACCCAATTGAAGTGGGCTGAAGAGTGAAATGGACCTGAAAATGAAGGCAATGCATTTGTAAAACTTTACCCTAAAGAAGCAGTGAATAAATGTGAAGGCTCTTAAAAGATCTGGGTAAAAAAAAAGGTGTTTTATTTCATTTTGTCAAGAGAGGAGATAGAATATGCTTGTTTAACAAATATATTAATGTTAATACAAATTATCTGGTAAAGAACCATTTATAATATAGGAGAAAGAAGGGTTAAAGGAAGGAAGAAAGTCTTTGGTAAGGGAACAAAGAGGTTCCACAGCACAAGAGAAAGACTTTGATGCACTTCTCTGGGAATAAAGGAAGGAAAGCAAGAAAAATGGGCACAAGTAGAGGCTGGCAGCTTAGTTTATAAGGATGCTCCTTCAATCACTCTGTCTTCTTAGTGATGAGAGTGGCAAGGGGTGTTACCGAGTCAGGTGATAAGGAAAGGTTTGAGAATTGTTCTACCAAAGAGATACCATAAAATCACTTTCAAAGGACCAGTGTGCCCCCAGCAAAAATAGAGTGGCGGGTAGGTGTTGGTGGGGTGGAAGAAAGCCTTCTTCTTGTGATGAGATAGATTTGGGAGTTCAGTTTCTGATAATTAGGAACAAATTATTTTGAAGTCATGATTAAGTTATGGTCAACTATAAGGAGCTAATTGATTTTAAGGGAACATCTGCTATGGGAATGCAATATGAATTATGCTGGCTGCTTGAAATTCACCATGCAGTAAGGATTTCAGTGTTCAACATCTTCTAATGAGTTGCTAAGTGAATTTAAAAGTATGTAAAAATAATAGACTCTCCTCTTTAGCTCTAGATAAGCATTTTCCCCTAAGAACTGACATCACTTAACACCCTAGGGCCCCCAAAAGTAGCTGCTTTGCTCCAGCCAGAACATTTTTTATTTTTATTTTTCCCATCCTCTCCCAAACCATAAGCAGATGATATCCCAGTATCTGAAAGCTCAGAACTGTCTAGCTTCAAATTCATCTCTGCCAGCACAAACAAGACAAACAACGTCTGGTCCTGGGCTGAGATTCTCCACCACTATTTTGAGGGTTTAGGACTTGGGGTTGTGTGCCAGTAATGAAGAGTTTCTGTGCTTGAATTCTGTTTTGAGCATTGTGAACCTGTGGGAGTATCTTTCAATTCTGGTGCCCAAAGAAGAGAACTGTAGTATTATCATGGAAAGGACATGTGTCTCAATCTATTCCTTTTGGATGGAGTGAGAAGCATGAAATAGTTAACTTAGGAAAAAAATAACTTTACTGGGAAAGCATAATATAATGGTTAAAATACAATCAATTAGGTTGCAGTTTTTCAGGAAACATTTTCATTATTTCGATTAGATTCACAGAAGTAACCTGGGCCTTGATTTAATCCAGGATATAACTTGATCCAAGAGTATTAGTAAAGCATCCCCTAAAGAATGGAAAGAATTGTTTCTAGAAATGGTTAATATCAACTACAGGTTCATTTTCTACTAATTTTGTTTTAATAGGATAACATCTGATTGTATCTCTAAATTCTCAATGTTCTCTACTGTGATTGTCTGTGCTCCATTAATAACAACATTAATATTTTGCTTCTGAATAATGCAAAGCTCTTTCACAGATTAAAAAAAAATTATTCTTACAACTTTTCCTTTAGAAGAGAACAAGTTTACTAGTATTCCTGTTTTCCTGAAAAAGGGATTAAAACATAGACATTAAAAACACTGTCCCCAAATCTATCAGATTTATTTGACTTGCAGTTTAATTCTTATACTATAAAATTTGTATGTGTAAACATGAATATGTAAACTAAATGGGACATTTGGGAGATTATTAATAGGAGGTTCCAATTCCTGCTTTGTCTCCTGAACTTACTTCCTATAAGACTCATTTCAATTTAATCATCATGGATTAAAGATCTGTTGTTTAAGGCATCCAGAATTTTGCACAAAGGCAAAGATATCAATTAATAATCATTTGAAACAGAGACTTAACCCCAAAGTGTATTACATTCATTCAGCAGGTCACTGTTTCTTACAATTAAAAATGACAGGTCACTGTCTATGTTGATGCCGTTAGACTTAGCTTTTGCTGCTTTTGCTGTTGTTGCTGTTTTGCTAGTAATAACTGAACTTACTAATTCACTGATTTCAGTGCAACAAATAGAATTGTTCAATTTTTTTTTGTTCAATTCAAGCAAAACAAATAACTTAACAATTTAAACAATTTAACATGTTTCATATTTGATCCTAAATTGGATAATCAGCAATCATTACCATCCCAGTTGGAGACCCCCTTCTATACCACTTGATATTGCTAGTTATGTTTGGATAGTTCAACCACATGGCAACTAATTCAAGATTGATGTTTATTACTATTTGTATATGTTTCTACTTACTCAACACATTTATTAGATGTATTAGGTACTCAATGAATATTGATTAATTTTATATTACTTAATTCTGACACTTTTCAATCATATCAGAATTATTTGAAGGAAGAGTTTGGGTGTTCAAGTAGGTCATCATGCTATTTAAGAACCTAACAAAGGCTGGAAGAGATTTTTCTGAACTAGATAATTGAAGGAAAAAAAGAAAGAAACTTGTAAGAATGGCCATAACATAAAAATAAAAAATTAATAGGTGTTAGCATGGATGCAGTGAAAAGGGAACACTTTTCCACTGTTGGTGGAAATGTAAACTAGTACAACCACTATGGAAAACAGTGCGGAGATCCCTTAAAGACCTAAAAGTAGATATACAGTTTGATCCAGCAATCCCATTACTAGGTATCTACCCAGAGGAAAAGAAGTGATTATACAAAAAAGATACTTGCACACTCATGTTTATAGCAGCACAATTTGCAATTGCAAAAATGTGGAACCAGCCCAAATGTCCATCAATCAACAAGTGGATAAAGAAAATGTGACACACACACACACACACACACACACACACACACAATGGAATACTACTCAGCCATAAAAAAGGAATGAAATAATGGCATTCGCAGCAACCTTGATGGAATTGGAGAGCATTATTCTAAGTGAAGTAACTCAGGAATGGAAAACCAAACATCATATGTTCTCACTTATATGTGGAAACTAACCTATGAGGACACAAAGGCATAAGAATGATACATCGGACTTTGGGGACTCAGAGGAAAGGGTGGGAGCTGGTGAGGGGTAACAGACTACACATTGGGTACAGTATACACTGCTCGGGTGATGGGTGCACCAAAATCTCAGAAATCACCACTAAAGAATTTATTCATGTAACCAAATACCACCTGTTACCCCAAAACCTATTGAAATAAAAAAAAATTTAAAAAAGAAAGAAAGAAACTCATGGCTTTGAGAGAAAGTAGTTGAATTACAACACTTCTTGTAGTATCAGACAGGATTGTGTATTTGGTGAAAAATAGGCCTACAAGGCAACCTCTGCTGCCAAAAGCAATGCTTCCAGAAGTCCAAAATGTAAAGATTATTGGTTGAGTAACCAGGGCAATGAAGCTAGTAACATTGGAGAGGAAAGATGACAATCCAAAGGGGACAGACCAGACAGCCACTCTCCTGGTCACACCAGTGATTCAGTGCATTCAGTAGAGTCCCAGGAAGGATCTAAGACTGAGCCAAGGCACAAATGCAGCCCAAGGAGAAAATAATATAGTATCAAAGTATAGGTTTTGCATGCCAAGTTTGTCCAGGTATTCTGAATCTACATAATAATGAACAAACAATTTTTAATGGGAATATCTTGATTATTTTGAGTTCTTTATGTACCAAGGATAAAGCGGCATGCTTAGGGCTAAGAATAAAACTGAATAAAACAGTCTCTGCCTTGCTGGACAGCAAGTACTTCTTTGAAAAGGGATCTGTGGGAGCACATCTCTGGGTCTTCCACAAATTCTGTGTTTTAATGTCACTTCATTAAAGAGGTCTTTCCAGAATACTTTATTAAAATAACTCTTACCCCTTTGCCTGATAGTATATTGTGTATGATAGTGGCCACAACAGAACATGAGCACCTTGACAACAGGGACTTTGATTTACCAAAAATGCCTATATATAAAAATAAATATTTGTTGAATGAATGCATGAAAGAATAAAGAATTGATCTTGTTATTGTTTTTGAGCTATTGCAATCAACGTTGGAAGGAAGATACTTATATTTATTTTTGTCTATTTGCCTAATTTTCTTAAGACAAATTCTTAGAAATTGAATTGTTAGGTATGTATATTTTTAAGGAATTTTGATAGAATGCCCAGTTGTTATTCTGAAAGGAAATTCAAATTCACATTCTTCTGCTGTGGGAGAGTATTTTTTTTCCTGTAATTTTCCATAAAAGGGCATTATTATACATTTTTAAATTGGTACTATTAAATAGTTTTATGGGTGGTAAAAAATATTGCAGTGTTGTTTTATTTTGAGTTTGATTAGATAGTTATTAGAGTTCACTGAGGCTAATTGTAGGGACTTTGTTTCCTTTTTATTCTACTACAGAGTTTTCAGATTAATGCTCCCTATACTTTATTTGGCTCAACGTGGCAGTTCTTAAATATTTTCCATTAAAATTCAAATAGTTGTAAATTCAAAATTTAAGAATCAGAAGATTTTATTTAAAAATAGAGAATATTTACTTCTCTTAAAAGTTTGGATGATCTGGCAGTACTGGCCTAGAATTCCTCATGACGGCAATTGGGTACAACTGACTAGCAGGCATTTCTATCTCCAGAACCAATGTCTTTTATAAACCATGGACCATATTTCCAACTGTTTACTGACATTTCCTTGTCCATAGAAATAACTTTTCTGGTTTTTGCTGTTGCTAAGGAAAAGTCTGAGAACAATCTATTTTTTCACTCTTTTTCAAGTAACCTGCTTCATTTCCTTGAATTTTTGGAGGAATTTTTCTTTATAGCACATACACATTGAGCATTAAATTCCATGACAGTCAACTCTTAATGAAGAGATTTCTTCAACATTCTCTAATTCAGTCTCTACCTCCATATCTCTTTCCAAAATGGGAAATGTTACTGGAGATTTTCCAGGCTTACACCACTTGCTTCCTAAATCACTGAATCACTGCTTTTAGAAAGATTATTTCATGTCAAATTATAGTGTTGACTTTCAATTTTTTTCACTTTATACTGTTCCTAAAAGATACTCCATAAAGTTTGTGGTATAAGTTTGAAAGTACTTCCTAGTTTCAATTTTCTTGTCTATTTTGTGTATTTTGGTAAATTTTTAGTGAGGCCTAGGTTATGTGTCTTCTCTTATTCCTACATCTTTCCTGGAAATGGCCTCAATGTTTGATGTGCATGTTATATAATATACATGGTTCATTAAACTTCTTAATATAACTTCATGATAAAAGAGCTTACTTTTCTTCTTTCAGATATTTTCTTTTCAAAGATAGGATATACACCAGCTGTTCGCATTCAATAAAACTAATTACATAGGGAAATTTATGAACAGTTTATTGATGGAGTTGCTACATGAATACTTAGCTGGTGTTCATGGTTATTAGGCTTAGATATGTTGTCACTTTCCTTCTCGCTTAACCTACAGGTAAGGAAACAAGGTACTTTTTTCTTCTTTTGAGATGGAGTCTCGCTCTGTCGCCCAGGTTGGAGTGCAGTGAGGTGATCTCAGCTCACTGAAAGCTCCGCCTTCCGGGTTCACGACATTCTTCTGCCTCAGCCTCCCAAGTAGCTGGGACTACAGGCGCCCAACACTACACCTGGCTAATTTTTTGTATTTTTAGTAGAGATGAGGTTTCACCGTGGTAGCCAGGATGGTCTTGATCTCCTGACCTCGTGATCTGCCTGCCTCGGCCTCCCAAAGTACTGGTATTACAGGTGTGAGCCACCATGCCTGGCTGAAACAAGGTACTTTTAATTTTGTATTTACTCTGAACATTTTAAGAACTCTCACTTAAAAAAATGTTTTGGCCGGGCGCGGTGGCTCAAGCCTGTAATCCCAGCACTTTGGGAGGCCGAGACAGGCGGATCTCGAGGTCAGGAGATCGAGACCATCCTGGCTAACCCGGTGAAATCCCATCTCTACTAAAAAACACAAAAAACTAGCCGGGCGAGGTGGCGGGCGCCTGTAGTCCCAGCTACTCGGGAGGCTGAGGCAGGAGAATGGCGTAAACCCGGGAGGCGGAGCTTGCAGTGAGCTGAGATCGGGCCACTGCAGTCCAGCCTGGGCGACAGAGTGAGACTCTGTCTCAAAAAAAAAAAAATGTTTTAGACTGAGCACGGTGGCTCACACCCATAATCCCAGCAATCTGGGAGACCAAGGAGGGAGGATTGTTTGAGGCCAAGAGTTCCGAGACCAGCTGGGGCAACATAGCAAGACCCTCTCTCTACAAAAAAAAATTTAAAAATAGCCTGGTATGATGGCACATGTAGTCCCAGATACTCAGGAGGCTGAGGCAGGAGGATCACTTGAGCCCCGAGGTCGAGGCTGCAGTGAGGTGTGATCATGTCAGAGTGAGAACTTGTCTCTAAAAAAATAAAAATTATTTTTTTATATAGGTCGAGTGACTTTTTAAGGTAATTGTAAGGTAATTTTTCAAAGTAGTCATGTTTGTAAAAGTATGTTTTGTAGCATATTTGTGTTATTAGAAAAGAAGATCCATCCTCTGGTGAGCCGTCTGTTTGTTTACTCTTAATGTGAACTGACTGGAACCATAGCTATTTTAAACCAGCATTATCATAACACATTACAGGAATTGCATATGCTGAAAAAAAAACTGGCCAGTAAGACATATTGATGAGTAGTTATTGACAGCTTTTATTCAGGCATGCATTTGCAGAAACATTGAGTTCATATTTTTGCAACAAGCATCTTATCACAAGTCTGCATAGATCAGAGTATGCATATACTCTAAGCTCAGAAACAAACATGAACTGAATATTCAAGGGTTGCTCTAGTGTTCACAGATACATCTGAAAATTTAGATCTTTTTTTTCTTTTTCTTTTTTGTTTTGTTTTGTTTTTGTTTTTGTTTTGAGACAAGGCCTTCCAGGATAAAGTACAGTGGGGCACCATTACAGCTCACTGCAGCCTCAATATCCTAGACTTGAGTGATCTTCCCACCTCAGCAGCTGGGAATACAGAGGCATGTCACCATGCCCAGCTATCTTTTTTTTATTTTTTGTAGAGATAGTATTTTACCATGTTGCCCAGGCTGATTTCAAACTCCTGGGCTCAAGTGATCCCTCCTGCCTCAGCCTCCCGAAGTGCTGGAATTACAGGCATGAGCTACCACTCCCAGCTAAATCCAGCTAGATCCATACTTTGGTACAAATATACAGAAAGAGGGGGATGCATACTTCAGTGGGAAGCCTTTGCTTGGTGTACTGTAATATTATTCGCTGAAATGCATACTTTACATAACGGTTTTTTTAATTGAGAAGCTAACAATTCTTTTCTCTTCGAAATATTTACTACATATTCCTTTTTTTTAGGTCTTTATTTTTTTTCAGTCTGGGGAGTGAATAATTTTACACATATAGAATGTTTGCTAACCACATAACACTTCGCACTTAACAGAAATGCCATGACATGTCCTAAATTTATTTCATCTGTCTGCACTCAGGGTTACACAATGCCAAAACTTGGCACTGCAGGATTTTAGTTGTTAACTTGTCCTTTACATAATATAACTATCCCCTAGTTGACTAAAATAATCTTCTAGTTGCTACCAATAAAATCACTACTGGTTCAGGTTTACTCGCCTTTTTTTTCCAAAATAACCACCATTTAAAAACAAAAATTCCTATTTGTGCTATGCCACTTTTCTTTCTCGAAAAGTGCTCATTCCTCTTTCAAGCTCTACTTTAAAATATTCCTCTTTCTAAAAAAACTCCTGAAATGATTCTGTGTAAAACGGTTCCAACTGAGGACCTTTTTCTCTGGGCTGCAGGTGTTCTGTGGCATTGTGTATGTGTGTATTGGTGTGCACAGAGAGTAGCAGGACAAAACAGAGATTTGTATCATGAATGACCATTACTCTTGCTGGGCATTCAGAGTGAAAGTAGATGCGGATGTGTCGTAAAAGAAATATTTTCTTTAGGACTTCAGGAAATTCAACAAAAACAGTTCTTGAGTCTTAGCTATGATGACGTTTCTTGATTGAAAGCAAGACCCAGCCCCTAGGAGGTACTTCTGTGTCTTATTCATTGGTTTTTCATTGTGTCCACTCATTAAGTTATTCCTTCTCTTCTCACTTGAAAATTTTACTGGAATCCGTTAATAAATATTAGGAACCTCATTGGCTGACTACTCCATCTCCAAAAACACAAACTTTTTTGTGATCTCCAAAGTTCTTCCTACAATTTGTGCCCCACATATACTGCACCCATCACCAGAGTCAGTACTCAAAGAATGTAATCTCTTCTCTTTAGTAAGATACATTAATGGGCCACTAAAACAAGACCTGAAATAATCAGAAATAGAAATACAGGCTTATCTGAAATAGTCCCAGGATAGCAAAGAAAAGGAGGAAAAATAAAAGTGTTAACTTTCAAGCCAGAAGTTTGAATGTTTATACTCTGCTACAATGTCTGTGTGGGGAAATCAAGAGATTTAATAAATGGCATTTTCTCTGGAATGCTCACAAACTTTTCTTCTCAAATGGTTTCACAGGATGCTCCCTGCATTACTTTGCTTTTATCTGCTTTCTCTGTGTCCTCTCTAGTAGAAGCAGCTTATCTTCCCATCTCCATCTATGATGTGGCCAGAATGTGAGATTCTGACAGGGCTGCCTGTTGTAAGCTTTGCATGAGACAGTTAATTTGAGACATTTTTGGACGGAGGAAAAGGATAGCATCTCTGCGTACAGTGATGAAGGAGAGAGATGCAGTTTGTTTCCAATGCCTCCTGGGCTTCTCTGGCATTACAAAAGAAGGAGAGATGGAGAGAAAAAGGGAATGAGAAAGACTGGGAAGGAAGGAAGGAAGGAAGGAAAGAAGGAAGGAAGGAAGGGAGGGAGGGAGGGAGGGAGGGAGGGAGGGAGGGACGGAGGGAGGGAGGGAGGGAGGAAACAAAAGAAAGGAAAAAATGCTGTGTATTTCAGGTTGAAGCATTCTATTCTTTTCATAATGTAGCAGGAGATCTTTATGCAATCCTACAGCTTCAACCATTGCCACTACTTTGATCACTCCCAAACCTCCATTTCCAGTCTTTCAATAACTGTATGAGATATTACCATGCTTGCAGTCTAACAGGTTAGATTGCCACAGGTTCATGGACGCTGGCAAAAGACTCAAGGCACTTGGGTCAGGGACAAAGACCTTTCTTACTGATAGCACAGCAAACTGAATAAGGCTTATATTCACGCCAGTTACCTTTTTCCATCCAGGCCCATGAGGGTGCTGTAGATGTAGGGAGGCCAGTTTGATGCAGTGGGTTTGCACCAAAACTGAGAAAATATGAGCTCAGGATATCCCCAAATTTTAAAATGGACTGCAAGAAAACCTGTCCAGCCTGTGCTCCAGAGGAAGACATTATCTCCTAGCCCCAATTTTTTAGTGGTAAAATGCCCCTAATGAAAATGTATAGTCTCAACCATTTTTAAGTGCACAGTTATGTAGAATTCAATACATTCATAAAGTTAACCAACACCAGTATCCATCTCCATAACTCTTTTCATCTTGCCAAAATGGAAACTCAATACTCATTAAGCAATAATTTCTCATCCCCTATACTCCCAGCCCCTGGCAACCACCATTCTACTTTCAGCCTTTATGATTTTGAGGTACTCTAAATATCTCCTCTAAGTGGGATTATTTCAGTTAGCATAGTGTCCTCAAAGTTCATCCATATTGTAGCATATATCAGAATGTCCTTCCTTTTTAAGGTGAATAATGATACATTTTATGTATATATCACATTTTGCTTATCCATTCATTCATTAATGGGCACTCGTTTTGCTTCCATATTTTAGGTATTGCGAGTAGTGCTGCTATCAACATGGGTATACAAATATGGCTTTAAGCTCCTGCTTTCCATTCTTTTGGGTCTATATCTAGAATTGGAATTACTTGATCATATGGTGTCTATTTTTAATTTTTTTGAGAATCCTCCATACTGTTTTCCACAGGACTGTCTCATTTTATATTTCCACTAACAGGATGCAAGGGTTCCAATTTCTCCATGTCCTCATCAACACTTGCTATTTTCTGTATTTTTTTGTCTGTTTGTTGTGTTTATTTTTTTAAAAAATGCTCTCCTAATGGGTGTGAGATGGTATTGCATTATAGTTTAAATTTGTGTTTATCTAATGATTTGCAATGTTGAGCATCTTTTCATGTGCTTATTGGCAAATTGTACATCTTCTTTGGAGAAATGTCTATTCAAGTCGTTTGTCCGTTTGAATCAGGTTATTTGGTTTTTAGTTGTTGAGTATTAGGAGTTCTCTATGATCTGGATACTAGTCCCTTATCAGGTATATCATTTGCAAATATTTTTTCTCATTTTGTGGGTGGCCTTTTACTTTGTTGGATATTATCATTTGATGCACAAAATGTTTTAATTTTTATGAAGTCCAATTTGTCTATGTTTTATTTTGTTTTGTGTACCTTTGGTGCAATATCTAAGAAATCATTGTCAAATCTAATATTGTGGAGCTTTTGCCTAAGTTTTCTTCTAAGATTTTTAGTTTGAGTTCTTACATATAAATATATTATGTATTTTGACCTAATTTTTGTGTATCATTTTAAGTAAGTGTCCAATATCATTCTTTTGTAAGTGTTGTCCAGTTTTCCCAGCATCATGTGTTGAAAACACTGTTCTTTCCACATTGAATGTTCTTGGCACCCTTGTCAGAAATTACGTGACTATATAGACAATGGTATATTTCTGGGCTCTCTGTTGTTTTAGATTGGTCTATATGTTACTGGCTTTTTTTTTTTTTTTTTTTTTTTTGTGCCAGTATCACATTATTTTGATTACTGTGGCTTTGTGGTAAATTTTGACATCAGGAAATATTAGTCCTTCAGTCTTGTTCTTCTTTTTCAAAATTATTTTAGTTAATCAGGATCCCATAACATTCCATGTAAATTTTAGGGTGGGTTTTCTAGTTCTGTAAAAAAAGAGTCCTTGAGATTTTGATGGAAATTGCATTTGTAATTCTCTTTTGGTAGTATTGACATCTTAAAAATATTAGGTCTTTCAATCTATAAACGTGGGATATCCTTCCATTTATGTCTTCTTCATTTCAGCAATGCTAGCTTTCATTGTACACATCTTTTACATCTTTGGCTAAATTAATTTCTAAGTATTTTATTCATTTTGCTTCTATCGTAAATGGAATTGTTTTAATATTCCCTTTTCAGATTACTTATGTTAGTGTATTTAAATGCAATTAATTTTTGTGGGTTGACTTTCTATCCTGCTACTTTGCTGAATTCATTTATTAATCCTAGCAGTGTTTTGTGGGTGTATGTCTGGAATCTTTAGGGTTTTCCACATATAATATCATCTCACTCTAAGAACAGAGATAATTTTACTTTTTTCTTTCCAATTTGGGTGCCTTTTATTTCTTTTTCTGGCCTACTTGCTCTGGCTAGAACTTCTAGTACTCTATTTAATCAAAAGGACAAAAGTGGGCATCTTTGATCCTGATCTTAGAGGAAACACATTCAGCCTTTCACCATTAAGTTTATAATATCCACTGTAGGTTTTTCATATATGACTTTTATTACGTTGAGGTAGTTTCCTTCTAGTCCTTATCTGTTGAGTGTTTTCACTGAGAGTGTTGAATTTTTTCAAATGCTTTTTTCTGTATCAATTGAGGTGATTACATGTCGTTTTTTCTTCAATGTGTTAAGGTGGTGTAATACATTGACTTTCACGTGTGGAATCATCCTTGCATTGCAGGAATAAACCCCACTTTGTCGTGGTGTACAATCATTTTAATATGCTGTTGAATTAAGTTTGCTAATATTTTGTTGAGTGTTTTTGCATCAATGCTTATAAGGAATATTGGTCTATAGTTTCATTGTCTTGTAGTGTCTTTGATGTTGGAATCAAGGTAATGCTGGCATCATAGCATGAGTTAGGAAGTATTCCTCTTCAACTTGTTTGAAAAGTTTGGGAATAATCGGTATTAGTTATTCTTTAAATGTTTGGCAGAATTCACCAGTGAAGCCATCAGGTCTAGGGCTTTTCTTTTTTGGGAAATTTTTGGTGACTAATTCAATATCCTTACTAGTTATAGTTCTATTCAGATATTCTGTTTCTTTGTGATTTCATCTTTGTAGGTTTTCCATTTCTAAGCATCTGTCCATTTCATCCAGCTTATCTAATTTGTTGGTGTATAATTGTTCATAGTACTCTATTATAATTCATTTTTTATAGAATTGATAGTAATGTCTCTGCTTTCATTACTGATTTTAATAATTTGAGTCTTCTCTCTTTCTTTCTTAGTCCATTTAGCTAGAGGTTTGTCAATTTTGTTGATCTTTCCAGAGAACAACCTTTTGGTTTTATTGACTTTCTCTATTGTTTTTCTATTATCTATTTAATTTCTTTCTGCTCTATTCTTTATTATTTTCTTCTTTCTACTAGCTTTGGGTTTCATTTGTTCTTATTTTTCTAGTTTCTTAAGTTGTAAAGTTAGATTGCTAACTTGAGATCTTTCTTATTTTTTAGTGTAAGCACTATACATATAAATTTCTCTCTTTACACTACTTTCTTTGTGTCCTATAAGTTTTGATGTGTGGTGTTTTCATTTGTATTCATCTCTAAGTATTTTCTGTTCATTATAATTTCTTCTTTGTTCCATTGGCTGTGTAAGAGTGTGTTGCTTAATTTCTACAAATTTTTGAATTTTCCAGCTTTACTTATTTTATTAGTTTCTAACTTCATTCCATTGTAGTTAAAAAAAACTTTGCTTGATATCTATCATCCATTTTTTAAATATTTTGTGACCTAATATATAGTCTATGCTAGAAAATGTCCTATGTGCACTGGAGAAGAATGTATATGCTATTGTTGTCGGGTAGAGTGTTCCATATATATCTGTTAGATCCAGTTGGTTTATTGCTGATTCTTTCTTCCAAATCAAATCTGCCTTTGAATCTCTCTGGAGAGTTTTCACTTCAGTTATTGTATTTTTCAGCTCCAGAATTTCTTTTTGGTTTCTTTTTATATTTTATAAATATTTTATTAATATTTTGTCCATAAATCATTTTCTCGACTTTCTTCACATCTTTCTTTAGTTCTTTGAGCATCTTTAAAATAGTTGTTTTAAGGTCTTTGTCTAGCAGATCTGCCGTTAGGTATTTTTCAGAGACAGTTTCTGTTGGTTTTTTCCCCCTTTGAGTTGACCATACTTTCCTGTTTCTTTGCATGCCTTGTGATTTCTTTGTTGTGGAAACCTGGGCATTTGAATCTAATAATGTGGTAACTCTGGATATCAGATTCTCCCCTTCCATAGGCTTTGCTGTTTTCTGCTATCGTGCTTGTTTTGTGATTGTTGTAGGCTGTCTCTGTCAAATATCAGCCTGAAGTATAAATTTAAGGACTTATCAGGCCTTTTTTTGAGCTTCAGCTTTCCCTGGGCTTGAGCAGTCACTTTCTATTTTTCCCCACATATGTAGTTGCTTTTGAATTTCCTAGTCCTCAATGTGTGGCTCCAAAAAAGGAAAAAAGAAAAAAGTAATGGTGGGGAAAATAATTAGTGCTAGTAGGCCTTTAATTTCTCTCTAAATTTCTTCAGCTGGAAGAGGGGGAGTTTACACCAATAGAGAAAGGTGCGACAACAATGTTTCCTCAACTTTTTCCCTGCACCTCTGTGATCAGAAGCAGAAATAAGCAATTACAGCATAGATTCCTGATATTTGGATGACAGGGTCCTTTTTGCCCACCCTGGCCCCCACAATCTGTGTGCAAGCTGCTCCAGGAACAGTGCATAGCTGCCTGCCACAAGGCTGAAGGTAGGAGATAGGTAGCTGATATGTGTTAAAGCTGAAATTGACCATAATTAACTGCAAGTATTCTCCAAACTTTCCCTGGAAGTTTAAGCCTTCAATAGGCTCCAGAGTCCCAAAATACTTATATCAGACAGATTCTTCCAGTCCAATTGTTATCTGGATGGGGAGACAAAGTCCTGGTGATTCCTACTTCATCATATTCCCAGAATCCTCCTCTGACACATTATCTGTATTATACTGAAAAGCAAATAAGCCTGCTCTGTCTTTCAGACTGAAACACTATGACTATCTTCAAGGCTGTTACCTTGAACATCGCTATATAACCATCCTTGAAAAGATGGTGCAGAACCAAAAACTGTCAACATTTCTGCCCGAAAGACATATTGAGATGTTATAGATCCCTGCAGAATTGTCTCTTATCATAGTCCAGCTCTCTTCTATTAATTCCAGACCTACATATACAGTTTTCTACTTGACACACCACCGGGATATCATAAAGGCATTTCAAACTTAGATTGCCACAGTGAACTCAGAAGATTATTTTATAATTCACTTTTCCTTTGATTTTCTATCTTAGTGAATAACTACTTATCTAGCCTACTGTCTTAGTCTGTTTTGCACTGCTACAGCAAAATATCTGAGACAGAGTAGTTTATATGCAATTGAAATTTATTTCTTGAAGTTCTTGAGGCTAGGAAGATCTAGACCAATGCACCAGCAGGTTAAGTTGTCTGGTAAGGGCTGTTCTGTGCCTCCAAGACAGTGCCTTGTTAATGCGTCCTACATATGGCAGGGATGCTTGTCTCACATGAAAAAATGCAACAGGGCAAGAGAGCCAAATGCTTCATGAAGCCTTCTTTACAAAGACCTTAATCCCATTCACAAGAGGAGGATCCCTTGTGACCTAATCACCTTTTAAAGGCTATACCTCATAATAACATCACGCTGGCCATTAAGTTTCAAAACCTGAGTTTTGGAGGGGACATATTCAAACCATAGCAACCACCTTGGTACCTGGGGGTCATTCTACATGTCTCTTCTGTCTCATCCCATCTCCCAGTCCCACTCCTAGCTAACCAATTACCAAACTCATTCAATTTAATCTCATTTGTAGCTTTTATACCTGCCTACTCTTCTCCATAATTATGCTCCTCTCTTAATTAAGGTCCTTAACACCTCTTTCCTGGATTTTAAAATCCTACTGGTAGGTATCACTTCAGGCCATTCTTCCCACTTCTACCAGATAGTTCTTAATGCTGTTGTCTGTAAAATAAAATTCAAACCTCTGTGTCACATGATGCTATTTGCATGTTGGCCCTACCTTCCTTTCTCAGCCTTTTCTCTCCTCTAATTGTATACATTTGTTTAACTGTCAGTCTCCTTGTGGTAGAATAAGAATTCCTCAATCTCAGGGACCTACTTAATTGACTTTGATTCTGCTAAGAACACAGTGGACATTGAATAAATCTGTACTAGATAAATGTTTATTGAGAACCTATTGTGTACAAAGTTGTGTATATGTTGCTTTATATTTCTTAGGTTTGTGTTTTTGCTTACATTTATAGGCTAAATTTTAGAAATAACAAGAAAATGAAATTTTAGTTTAAATTTTTCACTTTTTTTCATATTTATAGACTTTTTTTATTATACTTTAAGTTCTGGGATACATATGCAGAACGTGCAGGTTTGTTACAGAAGTGTACATGTGCTTTGGTGGTTTGCTGCACCCATCAACCCATCATCTACATTAGGTATTTCTCCTAATCCTATCCCTCCCCTAGCCCCCCCACCTCCCAACAGACCCCAGTGTGCGATGTTCCCCTGTGTCCATGTGTTCTCACTGTCCAACTTCCACTTATGAGTGAGAACATGTAGTGTTTGGTTTTCTGTTCCTGTGTTAGTTTGCTAAGAATGATGGTTTCCAGCTTCATTCATGTCCCTGCAAAGGACATGAACTTACCCTTTTTTAATAGCTGCATAGTATTCCATGGTACATATGTGCCACATTTTCAAAGAAAGAAGCTATTTATTTTTCAATGTCTCCACTTGCCAAAGGGGACATCCTGTAAATAAGTTACTAGCCAACCAGCTATTTTTACCCAAAAACTAACTAACTAACCATATATATTTAGTTATATGTATATAGTTAGTTATATATATGGTTAGTTATATATAGTTATTTTTACCCAACACTAAATGTATATATATAAACTGTGTATATATATTTAGTTTTTATACTGTAGTTATATACAGTTATATATAGGATTTTTACCAAAAAACTAACTATATATAATATATATATCATTATATAATATATAATATATCATTATATATTATATGTTATATATCATCACATATTTTATATATCATTATATATATCATTATATATTATATATATCATTTTATATATATATTTAGTTTTTGGGTAAAAATAACTACATATAACTATATATAACTATAGTATATATAGAGTATAACTAACAACAGTATAACAGTAATAGTATATACATATACATAACTATGTATAACTATAGTATATATAGAGTTATATATAGTTAGTTATAACAAAACATATATATATGCGCACACACACACATATATATATATAGTTCAATTTAGAAAAAGATTTCTCAATCTTGGCACTATCCACATGTCCTTGGCAGATAATTCTTTTCTGTGGGGGCGGTCTTATGCATTGTAAGATGCGTAGCAGCATTCCTCCTTTCTACCCATTCAACCCCAGTGGCACCCCCAATCTAGTTTTGACAACCAAAATTATCTCTGGACATTGCCAAATGTCCCAGGAGGATTGCAGGAGTGGGGTAAATTGCACCCTGTTTGAGAATCACTGATTTAGAGCCACTGTCTGGCACTTTTTAGCTCTCTACAAAGTATTCAAATGGAGTAAAGATTCTGTACAAGTTTCTGTAACTGATATTTATGAATTAGTAGAAATATACTTCCCAGCCAGAAACTAGTGCACTATAGTAACAATGTTTTAAGCTGTTTCACAGAATATACATACATATTAATGAACGGGATATTTACTGTGTGGAACAAAACCAGTGAAGGATATGATGCTCCAAAAGCTGCAGTGGTAAACCACATGGACCATATTAACCATATGACTGTCTTTCTCTAACCATAGGAGAGATTTATACCTTCTCTGCTGTTATAGAATCATCTAGCTGTATAGAGAGGGTTATTTTAAATAATTTAGAAGATTTTCCTGGCTATTAAAATTCTTACTGCATTTTTATTGCCACAGTCAACATTAATTTATGGTAATAATAATAAATGTTTGTAAGTGTGGCTGATATCTTCCAGTAGGATAGTTTCAGAATGATTTTTAACAGTTGAAGTTTGCGAAGGGATTGTCATCGTATTATCTAATTCCTCTTGGTATTTTGAATAGAAGTGTTTAAAATTGCTGAGATATTATGCCCTAGAAAATGGACTTGAGTGTTGTACAATAACAGCTTTTCATTTGGGTTATGAGTCTTAACATTCACTTAGAACATCAACTCCAGTAGTTTCAAATATGCTTATGAGCCATTTGGAATTTTAAAAGCATTCATAAATGAATGCATACCAGGACAGTTCCAATTGGTTGGATAAATAATGTACATTTAAAAAATTAAAGTAAAATAATATCAAAATGCATACAGACTTTGGTTAAATAGAATAAGTGTCTTTTGAGTCATTGAAATAGATTCTTTATCACATTGAGTGGGCCTTTCAGAAATGTTGTTTTTACATAACAAGTAGCAAAGAGTACACTAGAACCAGCAAATGTCAGGAACAGTAGTCAAGATTTCAAATAAGAAGAGGATATTACTATATGATTTTTATGAAGAGTGAAAATCAGAAACCTGTTGCCATTTCATTTTCAAGAAATCTTATTTATTAAGAACATTAAAGCACAGATACACAAATGAATGAGAAGCTTTATATTACTTGTATTCCACATGCGTAGTATTTGGAAAGAATAAAATTATACCACACAAACTGAAAATTAATTAATAGCGCTTTTTAAACTTTCTTATATTTCAGACTGTGTAACTAAAAATATCAAATACTCTTATTTTCCAAAATCAAAATTGTCCCATTCACCTCCCCTCCTGCCACAATTCAAGAATCCTAAGGTCTGTGAGAACCACCCTGCCACTTCTTGCCAAGGTCTTCATGGTCCTTTCAGCGAATTTGTGTGCTTTACTTCTCTGCCAGGTGTGAATGAACATGGGAATCTTTTTTTTTCTCTTTTTTTTTTTTTTTTTTTTTTTTTTTCCGAGATGGAGTCTTGCTGTGTTGCCTAAGTTGGAGAGCAGTGACACAATCTCGGCTCACTGCAACCTCCACCTCCCGGGTTCAAGAAATTCTCTGCCCTAGCCTCCTGAGTAGCTGGAATTACAGGTGCCTGCCACCAGGCCTGGCTAATTTTTTGTATTTTTTTTAGTAGAGACGGGGTTTCACCATCTTGGCCAGTCTGGTCTTGAAGTCCTGATCTCATAATCTACCCACCTCGGCCTCCCAAAGTGCTGGGATTGCAGGCGAGAGCCACCGCGCCCGACCAGAGTCTTTATCAAGAATTCCGACCTCCCTGGGCACATAAGCAGCCATCACTCTTTGAGGTCATACCTGGGCCTAGCATGCTGGTATAATTAGGAAACACAACCCCTTTAATGATCCCATAATACCTGTGTCCTTCAAGGCTCAGGGTCTGGCCGCCTTCATCATTTTCTCAGATGCCTATTTCCATTTTCTCTTCTTCCTTAGCAGTCCTGTGTGCTTCTCTAACATGTTAGATAGAAATTTAAAGCTGTTCTTAATCACTACTAGAGCAAGAGAAGCAAGAACCAGGTTGTTTAGTTGCTCTTCCATTCTTTCTATTTCCCCAAAATAGTGAGTATAAATTGATAATTTTATTAGGCGTATAAATTATCTATTGCCTCTCCATATATTTCTCTACTCCTCACAAAACTTGTGCAACACATGTTACCATTTTGCAGCCCCAGAATGACACTGGTATCATCTAGCTCTTTGCTCAAGGTTATGGAAGTAGAGGAGGGAGATCTGAGACTGCAACCCAACTCCATGTGAATCAAGCCCCTCAAACTTTGAAATGTTTCAAATGAGATTAATGAATCAATGAATGACGATGTGCTATTATTAAATTTAACCTTAGATAACTATAGAATAGTAATTTCAATCCCACTTTTTGGTGTCTGTGATAGGAAAAGTAATGGTCCCACAAGACGACCACACCTTAATGCCCTGGACCTATGAATATGTCAGGTTACACGGCAAATGGGAATTTAGGTGGCAGATAGAATTAGGGTTGTTAATCGGCTGACCTTGAGAGGCCTAGTTAGTCCTGGATTATTTGGGCAGTCCCAGTTTAATCACAAGGGTCCTTAAATGTAGAAGATGGGGGCAGAAGACTATTAGAGTGGTGTGACAAGGACTCAACTGACCATTGCTGGTTGTAATGATGGAAAGGGGACCACAAAACCAAGGAACACAAGCAGCCTCTGGAATCTGGGAAAGGCAAGAAAACAGAAGGTCCCTAGATATCTAGAAAGAGTGCAGCCATGATAACACCTTCATTTTGGCCCAGTGAACCCCATTCTGCACTTCAGAACTGGAGAACTGTAAGATTATTGTTTTAACTACCTCATCTGTGTTCGTTTGTTACAGAAGCTATGGAAAATTAATACAGTGTCTATATCAACTTTATGTTTTCAAAACATTCTAACCACAATTAACATTTGCTAATAAACCAGAATAAAATCAAAGAAGTTAATATTCCATTATCTTTAAGAAATTTTTTGTCCAAGACTGTCCTAAAACTATAACTCCAAAGTTTCCAGTTTTTCTTTCTTTCTATTTATTCCAGTGTATGGTTATTCAATCCACAATTATTTATTAAGCACTTATTATTAACTCGGTGTTGAGGAGATGCTAGGAGGCAGACAGACAAAGTATCTGGCCTTCATACATTTATGATCAAAAAAGTTTCAAAATTTAATTAATTCAGTGCTCTCTGAGCACTTACTTCATATCCTGTTGGTGGCTTGAAATCAGCCATTATAGAAGCATATACACCAGAGAAAACAGCAAGTGACCCCCAGGCATTGTCAAACGTTTCCTAGTATACCCATCCATGTATACCAAGTACCTGGGGTAGGATGGTGCCTGATCCACAGTTGGCGTTTAATAAACAATTGTCAAATGAATAACTGAAAAAGTGAATATAAAATATTTCATGACAACTAATATCACAGGAATAACATCTTAATAGAAAATGCTTTGGGGACTGTTTTGTTGAAGGGAGAGCCACCTAAGGAATTGCCTTTAAGGAAGCTTTTGCCAATAAAATAAATTTCATTGAATGACCTCATTTCCTGTTCTGTCACTGTAGAACCAATTAATTGAACGGTGATTTTTAAAAAATCTTCCCCCTTTATTTTCACCTTTGTCTCTACTGCAAGTATTTAACTTCTAAAATATCATAAATCAAATTATGCTGTCTAATAGACCAACCCAGTGGTATGGTTTGGCTGTGTCCCTACCCATATCTCATCTTGAATTGTAACTCCCACAATTCCCACGTGTTGTGGGAGGGACCCAGTAGGAGGTAATTGAATCATGGGGGTGGGTCTTTCCTGTGCTATTCTCATGATAGTGAGTAAGTCTTAGGAGATGTGATGTTTTTATAAAGGATCCCTGCACAAGCTCTCTGCTCTTGACTGCCACCATATCATGTGCGATGTACCTTTCCCCTTCCACCACGATTGTGAGGCCTCCCCAGCCACGTGGAATTGTGAGTCCATTAAACCTCTTTCTTTTGTAAATTGCCCAGTCTATCTTTATCAGCAGCATGAAAACAGACTAATACACCCAGTATGTAATACCTAGTATTTCAATTGTATACACTTATCTTCCAATGGTGATGTTAAAGAGGTTGAGAATGTGTAGCCTAATGTTAAGTCTTTAAGTGAGAATGATGAAGAAATAGACTCTATTTTGTCTCTATTAGAAATAGTCTCTATTAAAAAAAAAAAAAAGAAATAGTCTCTATTTAGAATAGTCTCTGTTACTTAGCCAGTAATGTATATTGGTTGACTAAAAGTAAAATCAAGCATAATACTGTTGCCCCTTGAATAACATGGCTTTGAACTGTTTTGGTCGACTTACATGCAGATTTTCTTCCATCTCTGCTACCACTGACATGCAGATTTTCTTACATGCAGATTTTCTTCCACCTCTGCTACCACTGAGACCACAAGACTAACCTCTCCTCTCCTCCCTCCCCCTCAACCTACTCAACGTGAAGACTATGAGGAAGAAGACCTTTATGATGATCCACTTCCATAGTAGATATATTCTTTCTTCATTATGATTTTCTTAATAATATTTTATTTTCTCTAGTTTATTGTAAGAATACAGTATATAATACATATAACACAAAAAATATGTGTTAGTTCACGACTTAGGTTATAGGTAAGGCTTCTGGTCAACAGTAGGTTATTAGTAGGTAGTTAAGTTTTGGAGAAGTCAAAAGTAATACACAGATTTTTTTTCACTGCTTGGGGGTTGGCACCCCAACTTCTCATTGTTCAAGGGTCAACTACAAGAGTAAAATAAATCCTTATTCTTCCTGTATATCTTAAGACTTCTTTCCCTTAAATTATTACCTTCTCCAAGAAGATTTCTGTAACCTTCTGGGAGAAAAAAAATACTGTATATGCTCCTATGTGCATGATGTGTATTCATCATATATAGTACAATATAATTGCATATAAGTATCTGTCTCCTCAATGTGAGTAAATAAAATGTAATGACTTTCTTTGTTTTTATTAATAATTATGCACTCAGAGTATAAGGAGTTCAGTAATGTTTGAATTTGTGGTCAAACTAATACATTAATGGATTAATTAATAGTCCTTTATGTCTTAAAGGTAAACCGAAGACTTTTATAGAAGTAAAAAACTAAGAAAAAAAATAGAAGAATGCAGATTTTTTTGAGGCCAAACCGATGCCAATTGTTCTTCAGATTTAAGGAAGAGATATCCAATGAACACAGGGTTTTCGTATTTGTTCCAAGGCATGAGGAAGAACAGGGATACCATGTTAACTCTTGTCGAAAGTTCAATGACAAATGAGTAGAAACAGGAATTTTTCTAACATGTATTGAATAGCCAACACTTCCAGTAAACAAGCATCTGGTTGAGATGTTTTAGAATCTCAATGGAAAGGTTCTGTCCACTTAATTCCAGGACTCAGCAATGTTTCAGTACATTTTACTTAGGAACTACTTATACTCATGTTTATTGCTTGAATATATTTCATTCAGGAATTGTTTGACTCATTTATATTTAAGCACAATTAGATACAATGAGTAGAAAAGTCAAACATGTATATTTTCACCAATATTTAGTGTAAATAACAAATGTAGTACAGACGTGGTGGCCCACAGTTCGAGACCAGCCTGGCCTGTCTCTACTAAAAATACAAAACAATTAGCCAGACGTGGTGGTGGGCGCCTGTAATCCTAGCTACTTGGGAGACTGAGGCAGGAGAATCGCTTCAACCCGGGAGGCGGAGGTTGCAGTGAGCCTAGATCACGCCATTGCACTCCAGCCTGGGCAACAAGAGCGAAACTCCGTCAAAAAAAAAAAAAAAAATGCAAAGAATAAACAGCTGAACTGGTTTACTGCCCTCTGCATTCTCTTGAGTAGATGTTACAGATGCATCATTTTTTGTGCCCTTTGGTTTTTTCCAAATCACAGCAGCCAATCAATGCATATTCCTCCTCACAGTCCCTTTGGTGCTTTTGAACAGAAATAAGTGCAACTCTCCACTTCAGTGTGCTGGGCTGGGGTCCAGGAGAAAGGAAAATCTTGAATTTAGAATTTTGGCTTATCCACTGTTCAGCAAGACATTCCAAAATTTAAAGAAGATGTAAATAACCAACATATGTGAATAATATAACCAGGCCCTGTTTTCACTGGTCATGAGACACCATACTCAATTGGGGAAATAATTGTTTTTGTCTTGTTAGAGTTCAGACTGTTGTGCCACTACTTGGACATATCTTTTTGTTATGTACTATGTATCTTTAAATAAGTTTTCCCTGTTGTGGTAGTTGTTATTTTTATTTTTATTTTTATTTTTTTTTTTTTTGAGACGGAGTCTCACTCTGTCGCCCAGGCTGGAGTGCAGTGGACGGATCTCAGTTCACTGCAAGCTCCGTCTCCCGGGTTCCCGCCATTCTCCTGCCTCAGCCTCCCGAGTAGCTGGGACTACAGGCACCCGCCACCACGGCCGACTAAGTTTTTGTATTTTTTAGTAGAGACGGGATTTCACAGTGTTAGCCAGGATGGTCTCGATCTCCTGACTTCGCGATCCACCCGTCTCAGCCTCCCAAAGTGCTGGGATTATAGGCTTGAGCCACCGCACCTGGCTGGTAGTTGTTATTTTAAAATATTTAAATTCTAGATTCAGTAATATTTTGTATAATAATTATGAATTTGGAAAATATGATATTCTCTTTGGTAGGGTAATTATTAGTTTTATCCCCATCAGGAAGTAAAGGCTAACGCTCACCTGGGCACATGGGCAGGGGAATTCCATGACTGGACACAAGACTTTCTGTTCTAAAGATTCTTTTTAACATCAACAATTTAACATCAACAATTTAATTAGAGACTTTTATATCAATTGATTTTTTGTTTTCATTCATTTAAAAAAAATAATTTTGGACTTGTGAAATATTTTGTGATACCATTTTAACTGACTATTATCTTAAAAATTATAGTTTGTATTTATAAAGAGATAATTAAATAGTAAATGCTTTTGAATAAAACTTTCTATAATTTTCTGTATAAAAGAAAAAGACTACATCTTTTTGTGATAAAATAGTAAGATAACTGATACAAAACTTAATTAAATTTTAAAACATGGAGGGTGTGTGTGTGTGTGTTGAACACATCCAGTGTTGAACACTGGATGTAAGTTTTTAGGAGCAAACTCCGTTTCATTTCCAATTTTTAAATATTGCACTAAGATTTATTTTAGAAGAGGAAAAAAAATAAGGAAAAGTAGAGCCTATTTCTTTAATTTCACACAGATCCAAACTGTGATTGTCTTTGATTCTTAGCAGCTATTAAGGACACAGTTAAAATATCCTAAAAAACAAGGATTGTGACCTACTTTTATTTGCTTCCCCCACAATCTCTCATTCACCTATTCTCCAAATAGTGATTGATTGCCTGACACTCTGCTGAACACTGATACCACTGCATTGGACTGTATGTTCCGAAAATGACAACAAGAGTATTGCCTATTCTGCATGCGCTTTTATGATATGACCAGGCCAGGGCTTCCTCAAGAATTCCCTTCCTTCCTGTTCATTGGTCTAGCCTTAGAATTTGCTTCTAACCAATTGAATGTAGCAGAAATGAAAATGCATTTTTTTTAAAAAAATTCACTTTTATTTTAGATATAGGTACATGTGCAGGTTGTGTTATGAGCATAGTACCCAATAGGTAGTTTTTAAATCCACACTCTGCTCCCTCCCCCAGCCCTCTAGTGGTCCACAGTGTCTATTGTTTCCATGTTTATGTTCGTGTGTGCTCAGTGACTCAGTGATTACCTCCCACTTATAAGTGAGAACATGTAGTATTTGGTTTTTTGTTCCTGTGTTAATTTGCTTAGGATAGTGGCCTCCAGCTCTATCCGTGTTGCTGCAAAGGACATGATTTTATTCTTTTTTATGGCTGTGTAGTATTCAATGGTGTATATATAGGACATTTTCTTTATCCAATCCACCATTGATGAGTGCCTAGGTCGAGTCCATGTCTTTGCTATAGTGTGGTGATGAACACATGAGTCTGTGTGTCTTTCTGGTATAATATTTTCCTTTGGGTATATACCCAGTTATGGATTTCTGGGTCAAATGGTAGCTCTGTTATAAGTTCTTTGAGAACTTTCCAACCTGCTTTCCAGAGTGGCTGAACTAATTTACATTCCCACGACCAGTGTATAAGTGCTCCCTTTTCTCTTCAGCCCCACCAGCATCATTAAAGATTTTTTTTTTTTTTTTTTCTTTTTTGAGACGGAGTCTTGCTCTGTCGCCTAGGCTGGAGTCCAGTGGCGGGATCTCCGCTCACTGCAAGCTCCGCCTCCCGGGTTTACACCATTCTCCTACCTCAGCCTCCAGAGTAGCTGGGACTACAGGTGCCCACTACCTGGCTCGGCTAGTTTTTTTTTTATTTTTTAGTAGAGACGGAGTTCCACCGTGTTAGCCAGGATGGTCTCCATCTCCTAACCTCGTGATCCGCCCGTCTCAGCCTCCCAAAGTGATCATTAAAGATTTTAATATAAGACCTCAAACTATAAAAATCTTAGAAGAAAACCTAGGAAATACCTCTTTGATATTGGCCTCAGCAAATAATTTTTCGCTAGTTCCCCAAAAGCAGTGGCAACAAAAACAAAAATTGGCAAATGAGATCTAATTAAACTAAAGAGCTTCTATATAGCAAAAGGAACTGTCAGTAAACAGACAACCTACAGGATGGGAGAAAATATTTGCAAGCTATGCAACAGACAAAGGTCTAATATCCACAATCTATAAGGAACTTACATCAACAAACAGAAAATAAATAACCCCACTAAAAATGGGCAAAGGACATGAAGAGACACTTTTCAGAAGAAAACATACAAGAAACCAACAAACATAAAGAAATGCTCATCATCATCATCATCATCCTCATCATCACTAATCAGAGAAATGCAGATCAAAACCACAATGAGATACCATCTCATACTAGTCAGAATGGCTATCATTAAGAAGACAAAAATCCAGGTTTTTTGAGACCAGGTCAGAAAAGATCCTTGCTATGGTTTAAATATCCCCTCTTAAATTCATTGAAATTAAATCTCCAATGCAGCAGTAATGAAAGGTGAGACATTTAAGAGGTTATTGGGTCATGAAAGTCTTGCCCTCATGAGTAGATCAATCCTTTCATGAATTAATGGATAAATGTGTTAATGGATTGATGATTATTATGGGGGTGGGACTAGTAGCTTTAAAAGAAAAGAAAAGCAAGAGGCCAGGCGCAGTGGCTCACACCTGTAATCCCAGCACTTTGGGTAGCCATAGAGGGTTGATCACCCGAGGGGTCAGGAGTTCGAGACCAGCCTGGTCAACATGGTGAAACCTCATCTCTACTAAAAATACAAAAATTAGCTGGGTGTGGTGGCAGGTGCCTGTAATCCCAGCTACTTGGGAGGCTGAGGCAGGAGAATGACTGGAAGCCAGGAGGTGAGGCTGCAGTGAGCTGAGATCGGGCCACTGCACTCCAGCCTGAGTGGCAGAGCGAGACTTCATCTCAAAAAAAAAAACAAAAAGAAGAAGGAGAAGGAGAAGGAGAAGGAGAAGGAGAAGGAAGGAGAAGGAGAAGGAGAAGGAGAAGGAGAAGGAGAAGAAAGCAAGAGTGACCTGAGCTGAGCAGGTTAGCATACTCAGCCCCCCTGATATGTGATACACTGCACTACCTGTTGACCCTGCACAGAGACTTCACCAGCAAGAAGACTCTTACCAGATGCAGCCTGGGCCTTGGACTTCTCAGCCTCTATAACTATAAGAAATAAATTTATTTTCTTCATAAATTATGCCATTTCAGGAACTGTTATAAGCAACAGAAAGTAAACAAATACAGTTATGCATCTTCTGCCTGGTTTTCTTGAAAGTCTTGCCCTAGGGAAAGTGAGCCACCATGTAAGAAGTTTGACTACTCTGAAACTATCTGATAACGAGACCACGTGTACGCACTTTGGTCAGCCATTTATCTGAGATCAGGCTTTGCAGAATGATCACATATCAGATGTGAGTGACTCCCAGCTGCTCCCAATCAGCAGCACTACAAGGAGTAGGAAATTGTCCAGAAAACTCAGCTTGGATTTCTGACCTACAAAATTGTGAAGCATAGTAAAACGGTTTTTTGTGTAAGCCACAAGATTTTAGGATAATTTATTGTACAACCATAGATAACCGTAACAAATACTATTAATAAAAGCTAGCATCCATTGAGCTCTTTTTTATCTCTTAGACACTTACTTAATCATTAGGTAAATACCAACATTATCTCCATTTTCTAGTGGGGAGCGAAAAAAAAAAAAACTGACACAAGAACATACAGTTTGGAAGAGATGAAGTCAGGATTTAAATTCAAGACCTGCATTTTACCTGCTGTGGTCTACAAAGTCCCTGTCCTCAAGGAGCCCACAACCAGTAGAGAAATAAGCTCATAAGTAATTATAATAAAATGTGACAAGATGCTATGGGCTTATACAAGATGCCATGAGAATTTAAAATAGAGGTAATATAATTTTTTTGGAGTGAGGAGAGAATTAAAGAAAGTAAAAAAAAAAAATGAAAACATAGTATGATTATGTGAAGATCAGGTGTTTCAGAGAAGAAAACTGGCCATCATTTTCTCTTTTTCTTTCTTTCTTTTTTTTTTTTTTTTTTTTGTCAGAAACAAATATAGCTGAAGCAAAAGAAAGTAACAAGATGGAACAAAAAAATTGAGGTGGTAATTTAGGAAAGGTTAGCATGGACCATTTCATTCCATGATAAAGCTTTTGTAATTTTTTTCTATAAGTGATAAGAAATCATTGGGAAAAAATTGATTAGAGAAGCAGCAAAAGAGAGCTTGCATTTTTACAGTATAATTCTGGTTGAAGTGCGGAAGATGAATTGAATTTAGAAATAGGTACTCAAATACATATTTTATATAAAAGAATAGATGGATTAATTTAAGTCATAATTTCATTTTTCTTTGTCCTTCTCTACTGCCTTAGGCAATTTGTTTTATCATTTACAGAAAAACAATATAGAATATACAAAACAGTACACACAGTGATAATGAGAAACAACATTTATTGAAAACTTACTATGTGTGTTGTCCTTTAATCCTAACAATAAACCACAATGTAAAGCTTATTATCCTTTTTTATAGAGGGGTAATTGAGGTAGAGTTTATTAAAGATCAGTTATTTGGTCACAGAGCTGGAATTTCAGCCAAATTTCTGTTCCAAGTTCTGAGACAGAGTTCAGTAGTGGCAAACTCTGAAGCAGATATTTTTAATTTAACTTAGTAAAATTTATCATAGAAATATGGATACAGTGCTAGGAAGATAAAAGAAAGGGGCCGTTAGCCAAAGTGAAAAGTTTGGGAAAGGCTTTCTCAAGTGCATAAAGGAATCCCAAAGGATGAATTTTTTCCTTTAAGTATTCATTCTTTCATTCATAAAATATGTTAGAGTGCCTATGATCCCAGGCACCATGCCAAGGGAGTAAGAGAGTCGTGGGTTTTGCATACTTGAAGCACAGTTTGTAGCATGTAGAGTTAATTTTAAAAAAATTACAAGATTAAATAACATTATGAAAAGAAAAGTACATGGTTCTGTGTAAGCTCCTCAAAAAGGAATCCTCCTCTAACCGGGGGAGGTAAGGTTTAAGCCAAGTGTTAAAGGGTCAGTAAGGGTTATTCTGGTGAGGAGGGGGGATGTGATGTAGGAAAAGCATTCCAGGCACAGGGAAAATCATAATGCAGGCAGAGAGATGGATGAGCACATGAACGGAAAGATATTAAACGTGATGACAACAGAGAGTAAAAAGCAGAATTATTAGTGTAATAGGCAGGCCTAATCCATGAGGAGTTTAATGGCATCCTATGAACTATGAGTACCATTTGAAGGCATTTAGAAATTTGATTTAGGGTTTATTAAGTTCACTCTGGCTGCTGTGTGCAGAATGCGTTGAAAAAGCGCCAGGATGGAAGTGTGGATACATGGACAAATTGTAATTATATTTTGGAAATATAACTGATAAGACTTGGTCATTGATTATGTATCAGGATTGAAAAAGGAAAGAGCAATGTAAAGGATAGTTTGTCCATTTACACATTGCATGACTGAATAGATGGTTGGTTGTATATGGAGCACTGCAGGAACTGAAAGAGAACTAATGGGGTAGGGGAGGGGAAGGGAAAATGGGGATGGGAGAGAGGAATTGGAGGGATCATGAGCTCCTCTTGGACTAGCTTAGTCTGAGGTACCTCTGAGCTACTCAAGGTGAGAGCTAATTAATAGTTGGATATTTGGAGTTAGGAATGATATCTGTAGTGAATATATAGATTTTTAAATCCCTGCAAATAGATCTATGCTACATGAAGTTATGCAATTATTTAGGAAGGGAAAATAGAGTGACAAGATAAGGGTCCATGGACAGAGGGATGAAGAACATTTCAGGATTGGATATGTTAGGAGACAAAGGAGACAGTAGAATATCTTGGAGAGTTGGGAGTTAAACCTGAGCAAGACCATGTAATGGAGAGTTTCAAGGTGGAGGAAGTAGTTTATATGTCATTTGTTACCAACAGAAAATGTGGAGCTGAAAATGAAAGTGTTGAATTGTGCCCTTTAGGATAACATTTGTTTCAGTGGGATGTTAAGGGCAGGTTGCAGTGCGAAGGGAGGACGTCTCTTGGAAGAAATTTGACTGTGAAGGATATCAAACAGCACCTGGGTGAGATTCAGGATCAAGGAAGACATTTTATTGTTTATTGGAGGTTTTTTGGTCTGTTTTAATTTATTTATTTATTTATTTATTTATTTATTTATTCATTCATTCATTCATTCATTCATTCTTGGTTTTAGAGTGGAAGATTCTAGGTAGTATTTTCATGTTCTTGTCAGAGTTCACCAAAGCAGAGAAAGGTGAGTATTTGTATGTCAAATCTTGCTCACTCCACCAAGGAAACGGAGTTATTTCAAGGAATGAGATCAAAGAGAAAAAAGAGATCACAAAGATCAAAATTTGCTTGGAAGGGGAGAACATGACCAGAAAATATATTGCTACAATAATTTTAAGAAATCTTTTCCAGAGTCTTTTTTTTTCTTATCATTTCAAATAAATCCGTGGTCATTTGTATAGCCATTAATTCTGCTTTGTGAGATTTGTGGTTATTTTAATGCAGTTAATAATCCTAATGTTTATTTAGAGTAGATATCAGTTCAACATTCTGTATGTCAGATCTGCCCAATGAAAGTATGTTTTCATGTCTGTATCTCTCAAATATCTAAGCTCATCTTCATATTATAAACAAGAATTTGTTTTCTAAAAGTAATTGTAGATTCTTGGTTCCTGAAAACACAAAGAATTAACACAGGTTGCTAGCAACCTTTATTGAAATCCAACACTAGATGTGCCGTAGAAGTGAGATAAAATTTCTCACTCTGAAAAATTAATGATGACAACAGCAACAGCAAAAAAAGAATCCCTGAGGAGAACATTATTGGGCCCTTCCTCACTGTAAAAAAAAAATAAAAAAATAAAAAAAAAAAAAAAAGGCAGCTCTAGCCAGCACCAGGAATGGTAGAAGCAAAACAGAGAGGTGTTCAAACCCATATCTCTATGAGGGACATGAAAACAGGTGCTGACAGACCATGTAGCTCCTGGGTACTTCTACTCACCGTTCTCCCCTACCCCCACTCCAACATTGGAGCCTCAGTCACAGCATGGTTAATGTAGACATGAGGCAAACTGGCTGTCCATTACTGGGAGAATGGATAATTAAATACGGCAGACACACACTATGAAATACAATGCAACAGTTAGAAGCAATGAATTTGGTGTGCATTCAAAATCATGGATAAATGTTAATATATTTGGGGGGTTTACAAAGTGTAAGAAATAGAAATATAACTATAATTTATACTATAATACCATTTACGTCATTGTTTAAAGATTCCAAACAATATTTAGCAAGGATAGAACATCCAAATGGACATATCTTAAGCAAAATAGTGTGAGTCTCTGGTGAGAGGGGGATCAGAGAAGAATGGGACTAGTGATCATTGATGAAAATAATAATTAGTAAAAATAAAATGGAATGAGAACTAATAATGACAGTGTGCCATGAACCTAGACTTATGACTAAAGCACGTCTCTGTACTACCATCCAAAAACAATAAAAGAAATTATAACAAAACCAGCTGTTAAAAAAATGCATAATGAAATATGCAAATCGGTTATAGTTAATGTAATTTTCAGATTGCAAACTGCCCAAATGTAAATTTAGAAGGGGATAGGCTTTCTGCTATTGAGCCATTTCAGATGAACAAACAATTCAGCAGCCATTCCTACAGGCTATTATTGATTCATCAAACTCTCCCTAGTAGTTTCAAAAGGCACATAGTGAAAAGGGTCAGAGAGGGTATAAAATAAGATTTTCAATGAAGTGACCCTTTGATGAAAGAACAGGAAATTTGGAGAAGGGTTAAAAAATCTCAGTAGGCTAGTAAAAACTTCAAAAGATTGATCAATTTTGTCAAGCTCATTTTGAGACTGCCTTCATATATCATAAAATATTTTTGAAAGACAAAGACGTAAGGCATTACCAATTAATAAATAACAGAAAATCTATATACTGGAAAATTTTATTAATTTAATATTTTATACTTGTGTCGAATGTCAGTCTTGACCCAAACAATGCCATGACTTTGAGTAGAACAAAAGAACGTTAAAAACGCCCTTCACATGAAAGTTTTATATTCTGACAGCACAAAGGAATGAAATACTTTCTCATCTGAAATAGCAGTTGTCTGGGAGGTTCTTTTATTCTTTCATTGGCACATAGTAAATTGAGTCTTTTCAATGGTAATGCAATTGGGAACTTTAAAGATAATTAAGAAACATAAAATATGTCAGTCTTCTCAAACATAGTTGGAATATGAGTTTTAATCTCTCTCCTTGAAGAACAGTAGTATAAGTTTAGGTCTCATCATTTTCTAAATAATATTACTTAAATACATACCAAGAAAAAATGTCTAATAACTGTGTACAGAAAAATAAAATGTCTGTGTTCTGTAAATATTTAAGAGCTGTACTTGAAATATATTGATAATATATGAGCAAAAATATTTTAGTATGTTGATACAGTGTAGCAACAAATATGAAAAAAGAGAAAGGAAATCCTGTAATAAAAATTAGGTTTGATGACTTGCTCTGGTATAAATGTAAAGAGTTAGTTCTCTCCTGACTGTCTTTGAAGTCAGAGACAACACAGAGGGACAAGCAAATGTCCATCTGTCCCAATCTCTGCAGCTAAATTGATGGCAGTACAGCATCACTGGTTGCAGAACCTACACCAACTCCCTATAGTATCTGTAGTCTCCATGAGGTTTCCAACAGTCCCATCTAGTTTATAGAATTTAAGATAGAACCTTGTGATTCACACCAGCAGCATTAGCATAGATGATTCGTGCCTCAACTCCCATTCAAAAGAGTAAATTTTCATGAAAGTTCATATAGGTGAAACCCTTCCAAACATTGTCATCTCATTCATAATCCACTCTCAAGTTGCTCTTTTCCCACTTCCTCTGTGATCTGCCCCTACGTTCCACCAGTAACTCAGTCTGTGATCAAGAGAGATATTACTCCCAATTCAGAGGAGTTGCTCCTGAGAAACACATTTTAGTTCCCCCTTAAAGGCTCTCGATACATTGAGGACATAAATTTCTGAGGAATTAACATTTGACAGTCCCCACCTGGTCCAAGACATGATTGACCTCTTGTTATCGGAGCTCCTACTCAGTTCCAATGGTGTTTTCCTCAGGACCCATCATCATTACAAAAGTTGAACACCAACATTGCATGGGTCCTATATAGCACATGTGGAAATAAAACAGAATCCCAGCTATAGTTCTGCCTAATTAAAAAGAAAATTATGTAGTGCTCTAAAATAAAATACAGAGTCTCACCACCAAGAAGCCTCCTCAAAGAGACCTATAACTGCCATTAAAGTATCTAACTTTTAAACATCTCAGACCCAGGGAAGTTTTCTGTATGCTAATTTAAATATTTCTAACATAAAATAGAGAGTATGTCATTAGATGACACATGCACAGAATAACATTCAATCTTCAGAGTTACAAGGCCAAAGCAGTTCTCATTAAATAAGACATCGACAAAGAGAATGGTTCTCCATTCTGTACATCTTTATGGAGGATGAGGAAGGCCACCTTTCTTGGGCTCATGAATTCTCTATTCTCCTCTCAGAGCAAGAATTCATCACACAAGGTTTAATTTGAGAAAACATCTTCTTGAAGTTACAACTTAGCAGAGCTGAATATAGATCTATGTTTTAATTCCAATTTTGCTACTAATAAGTTATGTGAGTTTGGGGGAAAAAGCAAAACAAACACTTCAACACTGTAGGCCTTGGTATACAAATGTACGCGCTAAGACATTTGTATTAGATGATTTCTAAGGTTCTTTGTACCTCTCATTTTTACGTTTCTTTATTCTAAACTGAATTTCATGGTTGTTTAATTTGTTTGATAATTGCATCACATAGATCTAGGGAATGCTAGGTATGTGCTAAATATCGAAATACAAAGCCAAAAAGCCACAGCATACATTTTATATACCTATCAAAACATCAGTATTACACAATAGGTATTATATGAGCGTTATACAATAAATATTTTCAAGATAAGAAAAAGAAGTGATTAGTTATTTCTGGAATATAGAAACAGTTATCTCAATGGAAGCGTTATTTGATTCAGACCTTGAAGGATGAGTTATTTCCTGCAGATTGGGGTGGACAGAGATGCCATCTCCAAGTCCCTTCAAATTCTGTGATTCCAAAAAATAATTTACTGATATTTTGACCAAGTATTAAACAAATACATATCAGCATTACTAGAAATAATAAATATATGAATGTGTACCTCAATGTTAAAAGTTATAAAATTGAAACTAAAGCCACTGGATCACCTCAAAGTCACTACTGTATCAAAGACTAGACTATTAACATTTAACTTCTTTTTTCCATTTGTATTCTTTCAGGACATTGGGTGGCAAATGAAAAAACCCGACTTGAACTACATGATGCAAAAGCAGAAATGCTGCTAGACCTCAGGGACAGTGGAAATTTAGAACAACAGAAACTGCCTACACTCTAAATTGCCAACTTGACTTCATTCTCTTAGTTTAGCTCCTTCTATTTGATGGAAAACACAGCTGCTAGCAGCATCTGAAACTCTAAACTTACAACTTCTCATCTTCCCCCTCCACCTCCTGCTTCTACTGATTCTTCTTCCTCAATTCCAATTTGGAAAAGCAAATTGCTAGCTTGGGTCTTGTGCTCCCCATCAGAAGAGTCAATTGAGGTTTTCGCGACAAGTAATATCATTGGACCCATTTGGTTCTGGTAAGCACCATAGAATAAGCACTGTCACTAGGAAGCAAAAGTAACATAAGAACATGTTCAGGCCCCACCATTTACTGGCTGTGTGATATTGGAAAAGCTACTTGATTTTTCTGGGTCTCCCTTTCCTCATCTGTAACATGGAAGAAATACTAGTTCCCAACTTAGTGCGATCTTGTGAATATTAAATGAATTAATGTACATGAAGTGATTAGCATAGGATCAGGTACATATGAAATGCACAATTAAATAGTGAATAGTATTTTTAAATTATTATGTTCATCAACATCATGGAAGCTCTCATTAGAATCACATGTTTGGAAGGGGGAAAGGTGAGTTCCCCAGAAAAATAGTGGAAAGTACTGGACAAGTAAAACAGATGTTTTATTTACACCACTGCTAGAACATCGTATTTCGAAAAGTATTTTTGAGCAAGAATATAAAAAACAATTAAATAAAAAATGAAAAGATGAATCATTCGTCTAATGGAGAAGAAAAACAAGGATAATCAGAATAAATTTACAGATAGCTAAAAAGAAAGCACAAGTCTTTTTTACGGTGTAGCAGCTAACATATCCTTCTATTTTCCCTTTGATCATATCAATGCATTAGAGTCACAAGTTTTACTCACAGTGCAATTCAAATGTCTTCCTCTAGGGCCACACCCACTGGTACAGAGGAGGGGAGAGATGAAAGAAAATAAATGAAATATTAATTATAAACTTTATACATAATTTACATACTATAAATTATATAATTTAGTATAATACAACAGTCAGGTAGGGTCCAGCTTTTTTTGGCAAAAATATTCAGTGGTTTATTTAGATTCCTCCTCTTGCTTCTTTCTCTAAAATATTGTCTGGGTAAGTGGTTGTAGTTGGAGGAAGGAGAGGAGTTTTGCAGCTTTTATGTCCTTGTGGATTGCCAGGGGAGATAAGGCTTACTAATTGCATGCAGGTCCCAAGTGGGATACACTGGGCTTAGGGACACTGGCCCTGCTGACATCTTGTGAATCAAGTTTCTGATTGCACTATTTATGATTTGGTCTCTCTTGCTTGGTCAGGGCCTGGTACTTCTTGACTATCTCCATCTCAGTGTGGCTACCGCTGGCTGGAGATACTTTGGTGAACACCAGCCTCTTCATGCAGCCTAGACTGGTTCTTCCACAGCCTCTGCCTCTGCTGGAGGTGTATCAGATCCTGACATGGTGAGTCTCTTGACAAGCCTGTTGGCACTCAAGCAGCATTAACATCACCTGGGAATGCCACTCTTTCAGATATCCACTTGGTGTACTGCCTCATCTCCTTCAGGTTTTTACTCAAGGATCACTTTTCAGTGAGACCTAAATAAAAGTGCATCTCCCACAACACGTCCTATCCCCCTTCTTGCTTAGTTGTTATTGTCATCTAACTTTCAACATATTTTATTTATTTATTTATTTATTTATTTATTTATTTATGTCTTTCTTTCACTAGAATCTAAGCTCCATGAGGGTAGAGACTTCCGTCTGTTTAATACAGCATATCCCATGTTTAGAACATAGCCTGGAACAAAGTAAGCAGTGAATACATATTTGTTGAATAAATGAATAAGCAAATAGAAACCAGGAAATGCTGCAGAGTCCAGATACATTCTCTCTTTCTGTGGATACACTGTTTCATTCTCCTAACTAGTGTGGCTCCTGGCACATAGTAGGTGAATGAATAAAAGGGTTTACCTTCAATTTGTCTCTTAGTCCTTGGTATGGATCAGCCAATGTGGTCCTTCAGCTAGCCATTTGGCCCCTTTCCAGTGTTTGCTCTCATTCCTCAACTATTACTTGATGACTCTCCTTCCAGGGTTTTAAATTCTGATTTAATTATATATAAACTGCTGTAGCATCCCTCCTTGTGATATGCCCTTGAAGAATCTGTATCTGTCTTTTACCCGTGCTTTATTCTAGCCTTTGTAATTCCTTTCCTGCTAAAAAGAGGAATTCCTGTGTAGACAAATCTCCACTACCCTTACTTGGTTCCAGGCTGTTAGATTATCTGCTCATCTCTTTATTTTTTTTATTTTTTTTGAGATGGAGTGTTGCTGTGTCGCCCAGGCTGGAGTGCAGCGGGGCGATCTTGGCTCACTGCAACCTCCAACTCCCTGGTTCCAGAAATTCCCCTGCCTCAGCCTCCCAAGTACCTGGGATTATAGTCGCACACCACCATGACTGGCTAATTGTTTTGTATTTTTAGTAGAGACAGAGTTTCACTATGTTGGCCAGACTGGTCGCAAACTCCTGACCTCAGGCAATCCACCCAGCTTGGCCTCCCAAAGTGCTGGAATTACAGGCATGAGCCACCACGCCCGGCCTGCTCATTATCTTTATGGTTACTTCTGGAATGCCTTGTTCATGTCATTTGGACCTCATTGAACAACAAACTCAGGTTACCCTGTGTGAAGTTTCTTTATGTAGTCATACCGCACCTTGCTCCATTTAAAGACGAATGTATTAAGGATCTAAATTCTATAAGCATACTATGAATATTGCAAGGTTATACAAGCTTGCAGCTTTAAAAATAGCAAACATTTATTGAGCTTTTATTATGTGCCAGACACTGTGCTATGCACTTTTTATGTATTGCCTCATTTTATTTGCATGTAATTTTATGAATAGAGGTTGTGGTTTTAGCCCATTTGCTAGATAAAGAAACTAAGATTTTGAGAAACTAAGAAATGTGCCCCAAATCACACAGTAAGCTGCAGAACTGAGGTTCATGGTTAGCTGTGTTTGTCATCAAGGCTTATGTTCTGAAGGACCACACTAAACAGCCTCTATTATTTACGGCCACGAAAGAGGAATTTTACCATTCAACAATTCACTTATTAAATAAGTGAACTGTGTCAGTTCAGAGCCAAGAATTCTTTTAATTTATAATAGAGCAAAAAAGAACATTTTTGTCCATCAGAAATACCTTATGATTTGGTAAATTCCCAGAAGAACACTGAGATCACAAACAAACAAATGGATTTCAATAAGACAGAAATATCTTTTTTCTTTTACATCAATAGCATCTTCTCTTCACTCATTCGTCAGGCTATATTGCATTCATATTCCACTGATTAGAAAAGACAAGACAGAACTATTTCTCTAATACTCCCTCTTATCTCTTTTAACATGTTGATTTTGTCTATTAAGTCACCAAGGTATGTATATTTTATTTGGCAATAGTTGCAATTCCAATTAGTAGCTTAAATAAATGCAGCAGCAACTGGCTGATCAATAATGTGCTAGACCACATTAGAGCATGGAACTCACTCTCAAGGTGTTTATTGGTCCTCATAATATTTTAATTACCAATACGGTCAGGAGCAAAACACATTTTGTTGTATTTTCTCTCCCTTTTTACATGGCTCAGCATGGATAAGCTGTGAAATATATTAGAAAACAATGTTTCTAATGATTTATTTCAAAATATATTTCAGATTCTTCATGCTGAGAAAGTTACCCTCTGAATCCTTAAACTGCTACGATGTGAACCAAATGCTTAGAATTCTCCTGTAATCATTTCTGAAATCTCTAAAACGAGGTACATCTTCAGAACAGGAATCACTTTATGAACCACGACCCTCCCCCACTTTGTGTTTACATGGGGCTTAATATCTGTGGCCTCATAAGTGAATGTTTAATTCCTAAAATAGAAATAGGGATAGAAGATGGTCCACAGAAGATAAAAGTTAGATCAATGGATTATAACTGCCCCAGGGACTACAGCCATAGCAATTTACAGCTAAATTTCCTCCATATCAAATCACTCAAGCATCATTACTAAGTCTATACACACACTTGCTTTCTCTTTCAGCAAATAGGGTCTTTCATGCCTCTTTCAGGGCAGCAACTACTTTTGTCAACAACAAAACCAGCACACTGCTGTGAAAATAACTTGGAGTAAAAACCAACCAACCAAATAAAAAATATATTTGTTCCTCAAAATTGAAGTGGAAAGGAAAATACCTGGGGATATTATATTCAAAGAAATATGGTAAGGAAGTTTGCAAAATAATGCTGTAAGCCTTGTGGGATACACAGCTCTAGAGTTTGAAATTCCTCCAGGAAGGAGGCCATTCTGGCATCCTTTAACAAAGAATACTTGTTAAATGAATCTTCCACGTGCTATTGTGCATTGACAATTTGGTTGAATCAGGAAGCGAGTGAGGAAAAGGGGGTTAAATGTATTTATTTTATTTTGTGATCCTAAGGTTCGATGTTACTGAATCTACATGTTTCCTGGAGCGCTGGCACATAACTGGAATTTCATTAAGTGATTTTAATCATACTTAGACTATGATTGATTGAAATGATTAAAAGAGCCTGTTATTGAAGAGATGTAGAACTGAGCTCATGGAACTCAGCTCCTGGCTTCAGAACAGAAATGCCCTAGAAACCCACAATATGAGGTATCTGAAATTTGAACATTAATACATTAAATGACAAAAATAAGTTGTTTTCATGAATTCTGGGATAAAATTAGGACATTTGTGAAGTGACTATGAAGCTGAGATAAAGTTAGGTATCCTCATTTATTTATTGTGATAAGATACAGTCCTGAAACAGGGATCATAAGGCATGTTAAACATCCACCATACAAGGTAGAAACAGTCACATGGCCTTTGCTAGGATAACTCATTATTTACTGACACTGAAAAATGTGGGCGAATACTTGTTACATTAGAAAGATTTTGAGAAGTACCATAAACTTTATCCCAGTAATTACATGATATCATAAAGTAGGTCACACCCTTATTATTATTTACAATTACAAAAATTTGGTCTACTGCCTCTTAACTTTTCCTAGTGCAAGGTACAGTACAAAACGTATTAACAGAGAGAAACATTCCCAAGAAAATTTCACTTAGATTTCAGCCCTTCTGTTGAATGGTCACCATTTCTGGTTATTTTGATAAATAACTTCACGTGGGCAATCCTCAATATAAAATACTGTCCTAGAGATCCTACTGCAGCCATTTGTTTGAGACACAGGGAACATTTTCCTAAGACTTGATGCTATTAGGCTAATTAGAGTCACCCAAGCTACAGTGCCTATTTAACAAATAAAATCGCAGGTCTATTTAGGTTAATGTACCTTGTGTCGTTGGAAAACATATGCTAGATCCTCCTGGAAAACATCTTTTCTGATCCGTGGTAATCTGACCTTAGTTGTAGTTTGTCCAAAAGCCTTCTTCCAAAATCACTTCTCACCTTGTCCAGTGGCTTAAGAATTTGATCCTTATTAGAAAGTACAACTTCAATTTCTTTGTAGTCATTTACATTTACACTCCTTTTTTTCTTTATTTTCAGACAGAATCTCACTCAGGCTGGAGTACAATGGCATGATCTTAGCTCACTGCAACCTCCATCTCCTGGGTTCAAGTGATCAAGCTGTTCTCCTGTCTCAGCCTACTAAGTAGCTGAGATAGCTGAGATTAAAAGTGCCCGTCACCACACCTGGTTAATTTTTATATTTTTAGTAGAGACAGGGTTTCACCATGTTAGCCAGGCTGGTCTCGAACTCCTGACCTCAAGTGATCTTCCCGCCTTGGCCTCCCAAAGTGCTGGGATTACAAGCATGAACCACCATGCTTGGCCTACATTTACACTCTCTATCAGCATCCAATCAGAGAAGCAAGACCATGATGTGATGATAGATGATAGATGATAGATAGATAGATAGATAGATAGATAGATAGATAGATAGACAGACAGACAGACAGATAGTTTTGTTACAGGGGTTTGACCTTGCAAGATTTAGAAGCTCAAGTTGCTTATGCAGTCTCACTAAGGCTGTTTTCTTTGCATCTCACACTAGACTATTGTGTAGTAGCAATCTATTTCCCCTTGATAGTCAGGATCAAACAAATCAGCCAATAGAATAATCATTTGCTTTGTCTGTTGATTCAGTGGCATGAGGAAACCAAAGTTTCCAGGCAGCTAGTTTTTAATTACCAGTTCACTGGAATTGTGTCCCCAGGAGAGTGTAATGTCATGGAAATGAGAAACAGAAATGTTGCTAGTAGATCACTTAAGGTAGTAGTAAAATGAGTAGTAAAATGAGTCACTCTCCTTTCTATCCACGAATCCTGGCTATAGGAGACCAGCAGCTTTGGATGCTGTTTTCAGGTATATACCACATCTGAGAGGATACTGCACTAGTTCCCTACATGCTGCCACTGGCCTAGCACCAGTCTTTATTTAAGCCAGCTGCTCCAAGATGATGAGGACATGTTAAGATCAGTGAATTTCATGAGCATGGGCCCAATGTCACACCTGATTCACTGTGAAATGAATTCCTTGGTCAGAAGTAATGCTGTATGAAATACCATTAGGATAGCTAAGGCACTTTGAAGTCCATGGTTGATAGTTTTGGCAGTAGCATTACGGGAGGCAAATTCATATCTAAAGTGTTTATTTTGTGAGAAATAAGTGCTGCCTCCTTCACGATGGAAGTGGCCTATCATAAATAACTCAACATGAAGTAGCTGGTTGGTTTCCCATGGGAATAGTGCCATATCAGGCACTCCAATAGCTCCTTGTTGTTCTCTGCAGCTGTTGTCTGCTACAATTGAGTACTCAACAGTGAGTATAGTCAAATAAGCCTTGGTGAGAAGAAGTTCATAATGCTGGGTCTACATAGAACCTTTATCTCTGTTATCACAGTCGTTTGTTCATGAGCCAGCCAAGCAATGATAGCAGTGACTGAAAAAGAAGGCTAACTTTGTCCACAGAATGGGTTCTACTATCCATCTGGTTATAAAAATCCTTCTCTGCTGAGGTCATCCTTTGATGCAAGCTCACATGGAACATAAATCTTCAACCTCTCTGCCTATTTGGAAAGGTCTCCTAACAAGCAATTTTCCAATCCTGTTCCTTTGAAGTCCCTGACAAACCAGTCAAACCATTAGCCATAGCATATAAATTAGTATAGACTTGGCTGAGCACAGTGGCTCACACCTGTAGTCCCAACACTTTGGGAGGCCCAGGCAGGTGGATTGTGTGAGCCAAGGAGTTTGAGACCAGCCTGAGCAATATGGTGAATCTCCATGTCTACAAAAAATATAAAAATTAGCCAGGTGTGGTGTCATGCATGTATAGTCCCAGTTACTTGGGAGGCTAAGGTGGGAGGATCGCTTGAGCACAGCAAGTCAGAGCTGCAATCAGCCATGACCATGCCACTGCACTCCAGCCTGGGCAACAAGGTGAGACCCTTCTCAAGAAAAAAAAAAAAAGTATATACTCACGTATCATGCCAACCCTTCATTAAGCAGAAAGAAAACTAGAGGCACTGCTTGAAGTTCTACCCACTGGGAGGATTCCTTCCACTACAGTTCTTCAGGATTATCCCAGAGTAGAACTGTGGTGCTATAGCCCTCCTCTTTTGGGTAGTGCCCACACATCATGCAGAATCATCTGTAAAACAAGCACAAGACTTTTCTTCCTCAGTCAACTAGTCATGCATAACTCCCTTTGAGTCCATAGTTGTATGTTGAGAAAGAGAAGGTAATGCAACAAAAATGGTAACAATGAACATCTGGGCCACTTTCTTATGCAACTTACTTTTGCATTCTGGACTTGTTTAAACACTATATTGTATATACTATTTCCATTTGATGATAGAGTGTAGTTGTGCACATCCAATTTTATGGTTTGGTAGTCCAGGTATCACATGCAGCTCATGATAGGCAGTTCAAAACACTTGGTAACTTGATGGTCCACGGTCAAGTGGTCAGTGTCAGTCTCCACTACAGATCTGTAGCAAATCAAAAGCTCTTACTTCCTTCTCTCTTTCTTTCTTTCTTTCTTTCTTTCTTTCTTTCTTTCTTTCTTTCTTTCTTTCTTTCTTTCTTTCTTTCTTTCTTTCTTTTTTTCTTTTTCTTTCTTTCTTTTTCTTTCTTTTCTTTTTCTTTCTTTTTCTTTTTTCCTTCTTTCTTTTCTTTCTTTCTTTTATTTTCTTTCTCTCTCTCTCTCTCTCTCCCCCTTCCTTCCTTCCTTCTTTCCTTCCTGCCTTCCTTCCTTCCTGCTTTCCTCTCTCTCTCTCTCTCTCTCTTTCTTTTTTAGAGACAGGGGCTTGCTCTGTTGCCCAGGCAGAAAGCAGTGGTGTGATTATAATTCACTGTATCCTCAAACTCCCAAGCAATGAGGCAATCCTCCTTCCTCAGCCTCCTGAGTAGCTGGGGCTTTGTTCCAAAATTCTAAGGGTATGTGCTGTGACAGAGTTCTGCCATAATATGCAGGTAGCATTCCTATTCACCACTAACACTTCAGGCACCACTGGATCTACTAGATTATATGGTCCAAGTAGCAGAGAAGCTTTCTGACAGTCTAGACCTGTTGTATAGCCTTCTCTTGTTCTGGAAGTTTTTTGGATTACAAAAAAAAAAAAAAAAAAAAAAAGGGTTAGAGTAGCACATTTGTGATGGTTAATACTGAGTGTCAACTTGATTGGATTGAAGGATACAAAGTATTGATCCTGGGTGTGTCTGAGGGTGTTGCCAAAGAGGATTAACATTGGAGTCAGGGGGCTGGGAAAGGCAGACCCACCGTTAATCTGGGTGGGAACAATCTAATCAGTGGTTAGGATATAAACAGGCAGAAAAATGTGAAAAGAGAGACTCACCTAGCCTCTGTCTTTCTCCCGTGCTGGATACTTCCTGTCCTCAAACATTGGACTCCAAGCTCTTCAGTTTTGGAACTTGAACTGGTTCTCCTTGCTCCTCAGCCTGCAGACAGCCAACTGTGGGACCTTGTGATCGTGTGAGTTAGCATTTAATAAACTCCCTTCTACATATATATCTATTCCATTAGTGCTATCCCTCTAGAGAACCCTGAGTAATACAATGCCCAAATGAGATATATTTTGCTTCAAAATCCAAAGTGGTTGACTAGGTAATGTGTAACTTTCTTGGAAGCCAGATGCAACAACATTTCCCTCACCTTGGAAAGTATAACTTGCCATGCCCAAAGCCATTACAGCTTTAGAAATTTCACCAAAGTGGTGATCACTTGCATTTTTATGAGATGTTTCCCCCACCCTCTGAAGTGTCTCACCAATTTGTCCGAATAGTTGCTATTTTCAGCTCATCAGGTACAAAAATATAATATCACCCATAAAATAGAGTAACTGTACATTTTTGGCAATGTAGAAGGGTCTTTTCTCATGGGGACCTGGCTTACCCTTCATTCAAAGGGCTCTCGGTGTGTGAATTTGCTCAGGGTTAAAAATTATGGAGGGATTGTGACTATGTCTTGTTGATTCATTTCAGTCTTCTGTCCACTAAATCCGGAAATTTTCCACTTGGAAAGATCAAGTAAGACTTTAGTAGATTATACTTTTTGGGGTTTTTTTTAGTTTTAGGGACACTGTGACAAACTTGCCTACACCAAAGATCTCTATGATTCAGACTGTTCTGATTGCTAACGGACTCCAATATCCAGTACAGTAATTATGCCATGTTTTGGAGATTAAGTGCTGCCATTTAGTGCCTGGATTTCCATCATCCCCACTGCATTTCAGGATCCCAGTTTCATGGCAACAGCTCTGATTGAAATTTTTGATCTTTGAAGAAGAGCTATCACAAAAATCTTCAAGGATGATTCCCCCACAAATTTATTTCTCAGAACTTGATAAAAACATATTGTGATGGTTAATATCGAGTGTTAACTTGATTGGATTGAAGGATGCAAAATATTGTTTCTGGGTGTGTCTGTGAGGGTGTTGCCAAAGGAGATTAACATTTGAGTCAACGGACTGGGAGAAGCAGGCCCACCCTCAATCTGGGTGGGCACAATGTAAACAGTGCGGCTAGAATAAAACAGGCAGAAGAAGGTGGAAGGAGCTAACTTACTGAATCTTCAGCCTTCATCTTTCTCCCATGATGGATGCTTCCTACCCTAAAACATCAGATGCCAAGTTCTTTAGCTTTTGGACTCTTGGACTTACACCACTGGTATATCAGGGGCTGTCGGGCCTTTAGCCACTGACTGAAGGCTGCACTGTTGACTTCCCTACTTTTGAGGTTTTGGGGACTCAACTGGCTTCCCTGCTCCTCAGCTTGCAGGTGACCTATTGTGAGACTTCACTTTGTGATCATGTGAGTCAATACTCTTTAATAAACCCCTTTCATATATACATCTATCCTATTAGTTCTGTCCCTTTAGAGAACCCTGACTAATACATATGTCCTCTAAATTCTTCTTTGGTGCGTAAGCAGGTCTTAGATGAGAAATCCACATGAACATTCTCATCACTCTAGGCCTTTGAATGTCTTCCTCTACAGTATTCCAAGAAAGTTTTGACATTTTAACTTATTTGGCATAGGTAACTTTGGATTCACATTTCAGTTAACCTATCAAAAAATATGAGAGTCATTCTTAGGCCCTCTGCATAAATATATTCAGAATCTCTGATTAGTGAATCTAGAGCAATATTTTAGGCCTAATACAGCTTTATATCTTGACCTCAATTGAGGTACTTTGTTGCTAATGCATGGCTTGGATTATTAGTGCTCTCTCTACCATTGAATACAGAATCATTAATGCCCTTAAATTTAATCCCATCAGAGAACTAATTCCAAGAAACCTAGAACCAATATAAAGAATTCATTCTTAATGTTTTATTCCTCAGGACCCACTCCGTTTTCAGTGCCAATTCTGTTTCAGTCAAGATATAATAAGATAAACAAAATCACTGAAAGAGAGAGAAAGATACTATAGATACATAGAGATTTGTTACAGGAATTTGATCTCATGCAAATGTGAGAGCTAGACTTGGTTAAGCTGTCTCTGTGAGGCTTTATTCCTCACATTTGATGGTGGACTTTGAGGTCCACAGGGCAGGCAGAGTCACAGGGAAGGTAGACACAAAGAGGAAAAACAAGAACAAGTTGGAACCCTTAAGAACGAGCTGGAAATCACAAGGATAAGTTTCACATTGGTTTGGCTCTCTGTTCCCACCCAAATATCACCTTGAATTGTAATAATCCCCACATGTCAATAGTGAGACCAGGTGGAGAAAATTGAATTCTGGGGGAAGTTTCCCCCACAATATTCTCGTGATAGTGAGTGAATTATCACAAGATCTGACGGTTTTACAAGGGACATTTTCCTTTTTGCCTGGCACTTTTCTCTCCTGTCGCCATGTGAAAAAGGATGTGTTTACTTCTTCTGCCATGACTGTAAGTTTCCTGAGTCCTTCCCAGCTATGCTGATCAATTAAACTTCTTTCCTTTATAAATTACACAGTCTCTGGCAGTTCTTTATAGCAGCATGAGAATAGAATGATATGTGAGAATGGAATAATACACAAGCCAATTCTCTTTGCCTCTGATTGGTAATGTGCGTGTCCCACAGAAGTCAGAGCCCTTTATTAGGAAACTCGATACACACACCTGCCTCAGGAGTCAGAGAGGCAGAAGGAAGATACAGGAACAATTGGAGCAGTTGCAGGCCCAGCCACTTCCTCATGCCAACCAACACTGTGATGGGGCACCAGCAGATCAGTGATATATGTGAACTACAGAATAGCTACCATTTCACTTTTGTTCTTCAAATCTCACAGAAAACTCTCTGGGGCCCACTGTAACCAGAAAAATACAGGGAAAAGGAATTCTGGGAAATGTAGTTCCACCTAACAAATTTGACACACTACAGAGTCTCCATACACCTGAGGGGAAAGTGCTATATCAGAAATTTTCTCATAAGATTTTTGACAGTTGACAGGAAGCAAAAGAGTCGAACTGTTCTGCGTGAGTGACTAAGTGGACAGATAATATAGCAACTATGTTTAATGGATAAACAGTAAAGGGGCTCCTGTGTACCAAAATAGAAACTTATCTACTCTATAATGTTATGCTATATTAACTTCTAATTTCCCTTATTGATATCTTCACTCACAATAATCCTGTTTGCTTATTTCCCACAGATTCTGGTAAAGATTTCTTTTTCTCATGGAAAGTAGATGGAGATAGGGTATGTGATTCCTGTGCTTAAAAACCTGGACCTTAATTTCTGCCTCCTTAATTCATTTGAGATATTCCTATATAACTATTTCTATTTCTTCAGTTGCAAAAATATTAGACTTATTTCTCTATCACAGAATTGCTGAGTTTATTAAACATGTAAGTGGTTGCAAAGTGTTATATCAATACTGATAAGTTGAATCAATCGCAAAGTATAACTAAATAATAATTGATAAGTAAATTAACCATAGTTATAGTCAGATTACTATGTTCCTTCAGTAGTATTTATGGCTTTCATTTCCATGATAGATTATAAAACTTTAATGTTTTTACGTTATTAATATCTTTATTAATGAAATTAGGATACGAAAAGATTTGTTTAAAAAGATTAAAGTTTGGCCAGGCGTAGTGGCTCATGTCTGTAATCCCAGCACTTTGGGAGGCCGAGACGGGCAGATCACGAGGTCAGGAGATCGAGACCATCCTGGCTAACACAGTGAAACCCCATCTCTACTAAAAATACAAAAATTAGCCGGGTGCAGTGGTGGGCACCTGTAGTCCCAGCTACTGGGGAGGCTGAGGCAGGAGAATGGAGTGAACCCTGGAGCAGAGCTTGCAGTGAGTGGAGATCGCACCACTGCATTCCAGTCTGGGCAACAGAGCGAGACTCTGTCTCAGAAAAAAAAAAAAAAAAAATTAAAGTTTTCAAATCATTTTAATTTTTGGTAGGGAAAATAACTGTGATGGAGACTGTCTCAATTATGAACTTCTCCACTTAGAAATAACCAGTTGCATGTTCCATTTCAAACCTTCTCCTAACTTACCTGAACTTTTTAAAATTTTCAGCTCCAATTGAAATAATAACTGTTATTTATTTAATACTTTTCACGTGTCAAGCATGCAGTTTACTGATGTAGCCTTCCAAAATTTGGAATGGGAACCTCTGCTATGTACCTAGTGCTTTACCTGGCACTGGCGTTACGATAGTGTTTTCAAAGCCATCTCCACCTTGTGGAAGCTGGAGATTAAGGAATAAAAAAATAAAGAGGTAGTTAACTGCAGCAACATTAAGAAAAACATAAGAAGTCAAGGTGGCACATAATAGGGACACTTAACCAGCCTTGATGAGTCACGAAATGTTTACAGAAGTGAGACCTGAAGGATATTTCAAAGTCTGGAAAAGGTGTCATAGAAAATAAGGGAAGAACATTCCATAAAGAGTGCATACTATATGCAAAGTCTGAAGGTAAGAAAGAAAAAGAAAAAAAGACTTTGAAAAAAGTACAAATAGTTAAATATAAATACAGAGTAAATTATGCAGGCATGAGTGGTGATATGTGAGGATGGAAAGGTAGCAGAGGTCTTCTAAAGGGCAGAACCAAGTTGGAATGATGACATTCTATCCTAAGAACAGTAGGGAACCATTAAAGACTGATGAGCATGTGAGTACGTGATCAAGTTAATAGGAAAATCTGGATGCTTTTACGGAATAAAATGGAAGAAAAGAATGGTGGCAAATAAGCCAGCTCATAGGTGAAGAATGACTGGGACCATTGTAAATAGCCTTAAAAAGAAACAGATCTAGAGGCATTTAAATGGTAGAGCTGTCAAGCTTTACTGCACTGATTAGATGACGGGAAGAGGTAAGACCAAAATGACTCCCAACATTCTAACTTGGGCAACTGGTTGGACAGTGGTGCCAATCACTGGGTTAAGGAACAAATAAAGAGTAGCAAACTTTTCTCACAATATTCCCTACATTAGGTGTTATTATAGACATTTTAGAAATGAAGCTCAGAGAAGTTGGATAACATCCTAAGGTCAAAGATCTAGTAAGTGGTGGAATCTGCAGGATTATGTCTCTTACAGACTCTAGAGTCCATGCTAGCAGTAGATGTTGTGGTCTGCTTTCCAGATCTCCTCTCAGGATTGATCATCTTGTTCTCTCCAGCTGTTGGGAGTGCTGCCAGCTGACAGGCCCCCTTCCAGGAAATGGACTACACCAGTGATTCCCCAAATACAATCCCTGGACCAAAAGTAGCAACATCGCTTGGGAACTTGTTAGAAATGCAAGTTCTCTGGCCTCCTTCCAGACCTCATTAGGAACTCTGGCAGTAGGACGCAACAATCTGTTTTACTAAGCCCTCCTGGGTTCTGATTCTGATATATGCTAAAGTTTGAGGGTCACTCACCTAGACTGATGAGAACTACCTTGGCAAAAGTCCCTGACGAAAGTCTTTCCTGACTTTTCTGTCTCAACTTAGAAAATTCCAGACAGGCTATCTCAGTTTCCATACTTCCAGTGGATCCTTTGAGGCCTCCTTGAAGACTGCATTGCAGACCAATTTCTCCCTCTGCCTAATAATGTTTGCTTTTCCTTTTGCCACAGGTATTTCTCCTGCATGCTAATCTCTGCCTCAGATTTTGCCTCCTCAGTAATCCAACCAGCAATTATTGACACCAGGATTGACCAGAGAATATGAACATTAAAACGGAGCTTGAACACCTGCCATTATCCTGGCAATGAAGACCCTATGACTGGCAGTAGATGGAACTCCTGGCAAGGGTAGCAGTGACATTGTTAAAATGCTTACTGGTGGTGACTGGGGTTAGTATAATAATGGAAGGAAATGCACTAGTGGATGCAATGTATCAGTTCTTTGAGAAATACAGGGTCATTATAAGGCTAATGAAATTATCTGGTTATTGATGGGGACAATTGATGCTTTAGAAAAAGTAATAAAACACTGAGAATAGAAAATCAACAATTAAGGAGTTGGTATGAAAGACTGAAATCTTAGCAGCATATGAAGAGGCTCTGATCACTTGGAATTGGATGACAAAAAGTGTTGAGAACCAGGCCCTAAATTAATTTTTTATGAAAAGTATCAGAACTCTAAAAATGGTTGAATTCTCAACCTAAGCAAAACTGTTGTCAAGACCAGGACCTTAATTGGGAAAGAATGGGATCCTCTGATAAAAGATGCCCTTGAACATCTTAAATTGCCAGTTTTAAGTGGACCTACTGGTCCTGCAGACACTGTCCAGTCCTCCAGAACAATAATTAGGGTTAAAATCACAACATAACCTGGCTGGGGAAGTGTTAGACCTGACAAGGAGGATAAAGAAAACCAAAGGAGGTGTAGGATCTAGTCAACATGGACCAGAGAAAACTAGGAGAGGGCTTGAAAGTAGATTCTAGGGGTGCTGGATCAAAAGGGACAGAACATAAAGTTGAATGAGGAAAAATATGTAGATGTGGGATCATTGTCCTGGAATATAGAATGTAATATCCTGTCAAAGACCCTTGGGAAAAGTGTTAGTGTGCTTGGAGGAAGCAACAGCCTACCATAAATGTAGTAGAAAGGTCAAAATAACTATGGTAGCAGAAGGAAACAAGGGCTCAGAGAAGCAGCATGCAGAAGTGGATATATCCTGTAAAGCCTAAAAACTCACTTAATGCCAATGTTCTGAGATATTCCATTTACCAAAGCAATAAAGAATACATGAGTGACAGAAGACCATTCATATCATGAAAAGTGCATTGGGGGCTCTCCCTTACAAACTATGGCTAGAGATGTCACAGAACTAGGCTCTCAAATGGCAATGCAAAGATAGGATCATAAAATGATAAATGCAAAGTGGTGTGTTTCTTTGATTGCCTGTTACCAACTGATCTCACACTGAGATCAGGACTTCCATAAGCCAGTATGTACCTGTAGGGATATTCAGTGAGTTACAATGTTTAAATATTTCTGCACTAGTCAGTAAATAGCCATTGTCGTAATCTCTGTGCACCTCCCAACTGCTAGTGTCCCATCTCTCCATAACCAAAGGTTTACTTCCTGCCACGGCATTAAACAGGCTCCTATGTTAGATCTGTTTGGTAGGGCCCTGTGCCACACTAGTTGTTTACCATTGCAATATTTTGAAGAGTCTTATTTATTAAGTACATAATGAAGATTTGAAGAAAACATTAACTATTCCTTGTTGTAACATATATAATGCATATTTATACAGTAGTCCCCCTTATCCACTGTTTCACTTTCTGCGACTTCAGTTACCCACAGTCAGCTGTGGCCTAAAAATATTAAATGTAAAATTCCAGAAAAGAAAGCAATTCATAAGTTGTAAATTGCACACCATACTGACTGGCATGATGAACGCTCTCACTATCCTGCTCAGTCCCATGTAAGACATGAATCATCTCTTTGTCCAACATGTCCACGCTGTCTATACAACCCACCCATTAGTCACTTAGTAGCCTACATAGTTGCAGGATCAACCATCCTGGTATTTCAGTGCTTGTATTCAAGTAACCCTTATTTCACTTAATAATGGCCCCAAAGCACAAACATAGTTATGCTGCCATATTTTTATAGTTGTTCCATTTTATTATTAGTTGTTGTTATTAATCTCTTACTCTGTCTAATTTATAAATTAAACTTTATGATAGGTATGTATGTATAGGAAAAAAAACGTAGTGTATATGGGGATTGGTACTATCCTCAGTTTCAGGCATTCACTGGGGTGCTTGCAATGTATCCCTCATGGATAAGGGGCGGGGGGCTACTCTATGTATTAACTAAATATTAAAAACCACATAACATCTTATTTTGTATTATATTTACAACACTTATTTAAATGGAAGTACATCAGGATAGTATGGAGGCCATGGTGTTGGGGAAAAAGTAGCGCAGAGGATGGAATGAAAAAAATAGATAACATGTTTTCTGGTTACAATCTATAATAATAATATCAAATATATAAGCAAGAGTTAATTATCCTCCACCTTGCTTACATTTTCACAACTAAGAAATTACTACTTTTGCAAAACCTTACAGTTTTATATTAGAGCATCCCTTCGAATCTAAAATATTTTTAAGCTTTCAATAAAACATGCATTTAAATCCCTTCATTTGCTGACCTATTATTGAAAATCATTGTAGGCAATAATAACACTTTTAAATAATTCTCCCAAATTAAACATACTCCAGCCAGATCTTCCCCAATGTGTGAAACAACAAAGGCAATAGATGAAAATGAATCAGTGATGGTGTCTGGAATTTTTGTTTAATTTTTTTGCAATTGCTCAAATATTAATAACCTGAGATCTGATCTTTTTATACATGCAGAATCTGCTTAAGTCTTTAAAAAATAAAAACGCTAAACAGAGATTTAACACCACACTGTAGGGAGAAATCCAAATCTGGTGGAAGAAAAAATTAGACAATTCAAGATGGGTTGTTATTTCCATGCATTCCTAGAGACTGTGTCTCAAATGGGGTTACCATAAGGAAATTGACTCTGCATTCTACAAGTACTAGGCTACACCTGTGCCATTTTCTCACCTATTCAGACATTAACAGAAATTTTTGAATGAGTGGATCAAGATGATAGGTTTTGAACCACAGGTTTGAACAGACAGAAGCAACATGCAAATTACTAAAAGCAGGAACTGTTTTATTGTCATAGTTATGAGACATTTTTCAAAGGCTGAGAAATAAGTATTGAATCCTTAATTAGAAAAATTTTATATTTTATAGATTTTGCTTTTAAAAGTATGAAATAAGGAGCAAAAATATCTTGGTTGCTGAAATATCATGGGTTACTGAAAACTTAAGCTGCTATTCTATTAATGTTAGAATTAAGAATAGGAGGCATATGAACATGACTTTTCTCCTAAAAACTATGATTGTAGTTTACTTCCACTTGATTTTTTTTTTTTTCCTTTTTGGGATCCGTATGCCTCATTTTCTTTATCTGTACAATAGGGATTATGACAGAAATTACTTCATAAATTTTGGGGTAGCTAATATACATCAAATACTGAAAATATCACCTGGTATTTTGTAAGTACTAAATAAATATTAGCTATTGTTATTTTGTCAAATATTGGTATTTTGTCAAATGGAAGCCACAGCATTTTCAGTAGAAGAGTTTTGCTACTTTATAGGCAAAATGGGCTTTTATGGTCTTGAAACTTAACTGGTCTTAATAACACAGGATCAGTAGGAAAATGCATTATCTATTCTAAGCTACCAATTTATAAGAGTTGGGCGCATGTATGCACATTTTAGCTGGGGACAGTCTGAATCAGACAATGGGTGATGGGTCCCTAAGGAATCATTTGTCTAATGTTTTCTATACTAGGCTTATCTTTGGAAAGTGGTTCAGGTGACAAGATGCCCACATTTCTTACCTTTCTTAACTTATTAAGGAAAGCAAGGGGCTAAGTCTTGTGAGATCAGTCTGACTAGGTAGGCAGGTGCTAAAGCACACCTTTCCTTACAGGCCTTGATAATGATTTTGTGTTCATCCTCAGAGCAATGGAGAGACACCAAATGTGTTAAGCAGAACGTGACACAAGCTTAAATAGGTTTACAAGAAGATCACTCTCACTGCCATGTAGAGAATGGATTGGTGGGAGGTTAGTTGTTTGAGAACATGTTAATGTAAGAGAGAACAATCTATGACTAATGCAGTGGGCTGATGAAAAACAATATTTTGGACTGACTGTGGTTGTAGTGGAAATGAAGAGCAGGAGAAGGTACATGAGAATTTCTTTGAGAAAGTTGAACTCAAAGCCAGGCAATTTTCCAACATTTCTGACTATTTCCACATTTGTAAGGTGGAGACATTGTAGTTGCCATACACAGTAGCTATAAAGATTAAAGGGAATATAGGCACAAGGAAGCAGCAAGGCCATATAGCTAGAAAGTGATGATGCCAAGATTTAAACCCAAGATGTCTCACCCTTAAAGCTTCTTTCTGTGTGGGCTGCCATGAGAATTAAATGAAGTGTTGCCAATTGTGGCTGTTAAATTTTTTTAAAAATTGCATATTTTAAAGTGCCATGATAGCCAAGTTATAATGCTATCCATTGAATAGAGACTGGGTGTCAGTCACTCTTATAACAGGATAGTTTCGAAGTCCAGTCTTCAACTATTTGACCATAGTTTTAAAGAGGAAGGGCAATGAGGCATCAGCTTACATGGTAGGAATTTTCCTCTGCAAATGATTGTTATGTGTTCCTCCCTGCTGGTTACTGTGGTGATTTTGACAGGGGATGCCAAGAAGAATGAAGCTGGGTCTCAATGCTCTTATCTGAACAAACAAGATGTGATCTGCAGCAGCCCCACCCCCACCCCACCCTGATTGGGATTTATCCTTGTAGTGAAGTCCTCCATCCTTGCCTCACTGTTATATACTTGCTCATCCAATGAGAAGGAAAATGGATCCCAAAAATGTTAGCTTACTACTCGGCAATATTCTTATCAAGGGGTTAGCCTAAATGTCAACAGAACTCATGAAGCTTAGAAGAGAGCTCTAGCCAGGTTTAGGGCTGCTGTGGAACACATTTAACTGACTCAGCCCATACTTTGAGACTCAACCGAGCCTCATTTGACTTTACCATGAAAACAATAAGCAAAGCAAATGAATTTGATAGCCCAGCACCAATGTCAGATCTGAAAAAGATTATTGACATCACATGGCTTTCTCTTTGTATCCATCTGAACATGTCTGAATGCCTTGGACCAGAGAACCTCCCATGTTAGAAGCAGAAACGACAGATTAGGGAGAGAAGGCATCAGTGCCTTTTTTATCCTTTCCTTTTTGTTTCCACTGTTTAAATGAACTTTCTCCTTTTTTAAGCACCAAGTATTAATAAGTGTTTAATTAGGTCAAAGCTCGGGTGTAAACTAAGGAGAACTGAAGTAGGCTGCCAATGAATCAAGTTACCCCAGAAGTCATGCTGTAGTATTTGTGCCCTTGCACAAAGTACACACCCAAAACATATGTGTGGGGCTGATTAATTGCAAAATTTGGAAGAGATGTAAGGGACCCTGCAATTCCAGCTCCATGGGAGAGTTGAGTCATTTGTCCTTGCCAGAAGTTCACAATGTGCATGACACCAGTGGAAGCCTCATGTGCATAAAAATCATGCATTGTGCCATGGAGGTTCAGGTGGTAATAAAACCTGGAATCAAAATGGTGAATTTTACATTTGCAAAATGTGGTCCATAAAGTGAGTCAGCTAGAGTATATCATAAATAGTACTGTTAAAAGAAACGGCTGTGAAATGGACCAGGTTACATTTTCACAGAACATCTGCCTCAGACGCTGTAACCTCTGCACCTCTGTCACTTTACTTAAATGTCCATTCCATCATGAATCTGCATCTACAGCTTATTAAGTCGTTGAAAATATGTTCTCTGCATCTCTTTTAAATACCTTTAATTTTCAGTAGCTTCCAACGGCACTATATTATAAACTAAAGCAAAATATAAATTCTAATGTGTTTCACAAAAGCACAAACTTACTGACAATAAAAAGAAAGGAGTAGCCTCCTCCTTCTCTTCAAATAGACATACAAAGAACGATGAATAGAAATAATAAACCCCAACCAAATGCAACATTTCTTGGTGACGGAGATGGAGACTTACCAATTATGACTAAGGCAGATGTATCCATAAATATAAAATTGAATTTGCAACTTGAAAGGTATTACAGTTGAGCTTCAGCACAGACCTGCCAAATCTCTCCAGAACTGGCGTGGCTATTCAAGAGAGAAAAAAAATCAAAGCATGATGGTACCAAAAAAGGCAAATAATAATTAATTATTTTTAAAAATCAGTACGAGACTCACATCTTTGAACTTAAAATGTATGTGACAAATGAAGGAAGCTAGGTGTTAGATATTGCTGTGCTGACTGTTTAGCTAACCCAGGAATACTAAAATGGAATTAAATTAATGATCTTTTGTGCTCCTGGCTCCTTAAGCTGTAACATGTCTTTAACTGTGTCTCCTGTTGGCCTCAATTGTATTTGTTGAATCCCTTTCTTCTTTCCACACAGCCTGGATTGTGAATTGTTTCATTTGTGTTCTGTTGTATAATCAGAATTTTAAAAAATAAAGAAATAAAAGAATTTAGATTTTAAACAGGAGTTTTCTGGGGAAAAAACAATGATGCCTACAGAAAACAGGTACCTAATTCCTTGCTCCCTATGGCCAATTATATATATCACTCTTTTTATATCTTTTACATATAAAAGTATCTACTATACTGAATCAAACATAGTGTGAACATTTATTGGAGTAAGACTTATTAAGTCTTTAAAAAGCAATATTCCTGCATTTAGAATAAAGAGGATGGAATTATAGGATGTGAGAGTATAAAGGACCTTACAGAACATCCATCCCATAGCATTTTGCAGAGGAAACATAGGTTAAATAAGGTCAAAGAGGCAGCATTCTATTATACACGGCAAAAGGGACAGGGCTTTGAAGTCAGCCAGTGCTGGGTTCAATTTATGATGTAATAATTTCAGAGCAGGTTACTTAGTGCAAGGAAACCTTGGTTTCTTCACCTGAAAAGAGTGTAAGAATGCTTACACCACAGGCCTCTTGGGAAGATAAAATTAAATAATGATACCAACTGTCTGACACATGACAAGGGACATAGTAAGCACTCAAAACGTATTCTTTGCCTGTCTTTCCTTACCTAGGTTCCCACCCCCATTCAGTGGCAGGATGGAAATGGATACTACAGGTCTCCTGACTCACACTCACACAATGTCAAAGTGGGCTGAGTTGTGGTTGATCTTCTCTCAAAGTGGGTTGAGTTGTGGTTGTCACAGAAGCCCAAGCAGCCAGGGAAATTTGTTCCAGAGTCTCCAAAGATAGTAAGATGAGGTGGAGAAGATGGGGAGGAGCTAATATGTTAATTGCTTAGACTATAGCACATCTGAGAGTGCCCAGTTGCTCCTTTTCCATTCCTCATGGATTTCATTAAAATTAAAAAGGTGGTGGATGCTCCAACTTCTGTGAGAAAGGCCAGTAATGTCCTTCCATATCAACAATAGGTAAATACACTGAATAAGTCCCCAGAAACAGGGGTCACATTTTTCATGCTGACCTGTGGACATTATGTCAGAACACTCTTGTAGGTGCCAAGGGGTTCACATTTATTGAGCACCTACAAGGAATGAAACACTCTTTTCAACTAGGCTGTGAAACAGATATTATCACCCTCACTTACAGATATAGGCTGAGAGGAGTCAAGGATATAACCCAAGGGAAATAGGGCAGTAAGTGTCAATGCCAGGATTTAAATCCAGACACATCTGAGTTCAAAGCCCACACTAGTTTCACTACACTCCCAGCCTCCTGGAGTTGTTCACTTTAATACACACTGGCTAAGGGTGTTCAAATGAAGCTGTATGAGTGGTTGAGACAGTAATAATGTGATTATAAATCATTGGTAGGAGCCACTGTGGTTAAAGACATGCTGTACAAACTGTATTTTACAACCCATCACATGGGTACAGTACTACCCAGAAGACAAACTTAACTAGGGAAGGACATAATAGCAAGTCAAAGAGCAAGACTGTATAGTAGGAAGTATTTCAGTATTATCTTTCATAGGAAAATATGTTTTCTAATCAATTTTCACTGGTCAGAGAGTCTAGAATATGTTCACTGTGAAAAGATACAATGTTAGTTTTCCTTTATGTCTTTATCATATGAGGCTAAAAAGTAACTTTCTTAAAAATGAGGAACTCAGCATAGAAAAGTTTTTTTTTGTTTGTTTGTTTGTTTGTTTTTTAATTTTAAAGGACTTGGAAGGAAAAAAGACCAAATTAAGTTACCGCATATGTTAGAAGGTCCAAATGACATAATTATTATTTAAAAATAATTTCACTATAATACTTAAGAAGTGATTTGTTATAGTTCTGATAAGTAGTTATTGTTCTGCTTGGCTGTGATTTATTTGGATTCTGTGCTTAAGTCATAGAGACTATACCCACTAAGGTGCAGTTTGGTCACTTTAACAAGACCCAAAAAATCTCACATAACCATCCAAGCAGAGTAGTCCCGGGCTAATACGGTGCTCTGTTACATCATGAAGACAGGATTCTTTCTCATTTGTTCTGCAGCCCTCAAAGTATGGTTTCCATGTCATGGTTCAAGACAGTTGTTCTAGCTCCCACTTTCCCATCAACGTTTCAAAGGGAAAGAGACAAAAAGGAAAGTAAGACTCCTATCCTTTAAAGAGATTTCCTGGAAGTTTTACATACTATTTAAGCAAGGTTGGGACATGTCCTCAGTTAAAATTCTATTACTAGGAGAGAAAGAAAGACCAGGTAATGGGATAACTACTATAGAGGTGCAATCTACTATCCACGATGTGGATCTTAATGGGGCAATTTGAAAATTACTCTGTCAGAAGCTATTTCACGTTGCAAAAAATTTCACAAATTTTATAAGACATGCTAATTTGCTACTGAGCAGGACATAGTCCAGAAGTGCATACTGAAAGAGGAATGTGATAAGGCAAGGCAAGGCTAGAGAAGGTGATGACCCTGATGGGTCCTTGCAAAACAGCTGTGGCGCTAACCTTCCTTTGTTTCTCTGGAAGCAGTACAACCAATAAATTGCAAAGATCAGCAAAAATTTCCCAACATATGAAACTGTCATTTATTTTTAAAAAATTATTATATATGCTTGTTAAAAAAAGAAAATGATTATGCATCACAATTTTTATTCTGATATGATAATTTATACATAAATGCAATAATTGTGTTCACATTACTAAATAAGGTTTATACAGTATCTTATTTGCTCCATATGTTGTTACGCAATCCAAAATGACAAAAGTTGTAGAATGTATTCTCTAATTGATTTGCCTGGCATATTTATGTTAAATAACATTCTTGTGGACACAAGCCATTTAATTTAACCTTCTAGTAATTGTAAGAGTCATACAGTATCCCCATTCTACACATCAAAAACAAGTTCAGAGGGAATGAAGTCACTTGTTGAGATCACATAGATCTTAAGTAGATGAATTGGAGATCACATCAGGGCAGTCAGTCACCAAAGGCATATGTCTGCTATAAGAAAGCCCAAAATCTACACATATTTCCCTAATGGCTATTATAGAATATTTTAAGGCAATTGAAAGTCCTTACATCAGCTGGGTACTGTTACTAACACCTGTAATCCCAGTACTGTGGGAGGCTGAGGTAGGAGAATCACTTGAGGCAGGAGTTTAAGACCAGCCTGAATAACACAGAGAGACACCCCTCCCTCCTCCACCCATATCTACAAAAAATGTTTAAGAAGTGAAAAAAAAAGGTGAGGGGGGGACAAAAAAAAAAAAGTTCTTGCATCATACTTATAACCCAGCAGTGAAAGATAGTTAAAGTGAGGTGTGGCTCCAAGCCTAGGGCTGTCACCTCCTTCCTCCCTCCGACTTATTTTAATCACTTAGGATAAACATCTTTCCTCCCCTAACTTTTAGCACAGTGTAGTAAGAAATTAATTTAATGAGAAAGCTCTGGCAAAGTGTCAAATATGTTACAAGGAGTTTTCCCTTTTTCTTGTATACATTATTAATCTATGGCAAAAGAATTTGAGTTCAAGTCAAGAACTGAAATGATATTTGAAAAAGAATTTATTTGGTTTACAATTGTATCCATTGATGTTCCAATGAATGTAATTAGTCTTTTATTTTAAATTTCAGATTAATAAAGCCTTAGGATGCCTATGCTATTCAATGCTATATTTTGGATGGCAAAATTTAGATGGCCAGAAAATATTTCATTGGTTATGTTTTCCCAAAATAGCCACGGAAAAATCTTTCGTTTCTTCTTGTCTCTCTATAAGTTCTGTAAGGACCTACTGATTCTGAGATGACAAATGGTCAAGTTAATCATGAATTTTTGTGCATGTCAGATGATATTAAAGTTAGCCTATGACGTGCTGCAAGAATCGCTTGAACCCGGGAAGTGGAGGTTGCAGTGAGCCAAGATTGCACCACTGCACTCCAGCCTGGGTGATAGAGCGAGACTGTGTCTCAGATACATAAATAAAAGTTAGTCTATCAACACTGTTAGATAATTTGCAGCAAATACCTTCATGTTGAACGAAGTCAAACATTTTTCTTTACAACTTGAAATAACAATTAGGCTTTATTTGTTCAGTGTTAGAAAACTGCTGAGTGGTGCTGCCCTTTACTGGTTTGCAGTGGTACCACAAATCACTACTCATGGTTAGCTGTCAAAGGTGTGAAGATCTCCACTTGCTATGCATTATTCCAAGTAATGGGTATTTGTGAAGGTCAGCCAGGCAGCCATCTGAAATCACTCTTCTTCACCTGTGGGCTCACAGAAGCTGTGCACTATTTATTATGTGTCACTCTTTCCCCACTGGAAATCAGGTTCCTCAGAATTTTCCTTTTATTTTTTTGCTATTATCTTATCCATCTAATTGGTCATCTGTGTCCTTATGACAAACAAAACTCATATGGTCAGTGAGTAGACATTTTCACTGATTTTCATATAAATCTAACACATGAAATGTAATTAAGAGATGAGCGTGAGATAAATATTACACATAATGATACATATATAATGGGCACTATACCAAATGCATACCATAAATCCACTGAAACAATTTTCTGTACTCTCAAAACAACTGTTAAGAGTATCATCAGTAGGTGGAGATTCTTAAATTGTGATTTTTACAAATCATAATGCTGCGTTGCAGCAGCTCTACAGCTGCGGATTTTATGTTCTGATTATTCTGTTACATTTTGTTCTAATTATATGTGATTACTACATATATTCTAAAATGTTAATGTGCTATTTCTCCTGGCCACACATACAATGGGTATTAAATGTTTCCCATGACACTAAATTTAACAAGTTTGGTAAAAACTGGAGTAGGAGAAAAGCCTTTCAATTTAACCTTGGTCATGATGCTATGGCTCCTGTGCTATTTTGTTTGTTTGTTTTTTTGAGATGGAGCTTAACTCTATCACTCAGGCTGAAGTGCAGTGGTGTGATCTCGGTTCACTGCAATCTCCACCTCCTGGGTTCAAGTGATTCTTCTGCCTCAGCCTCCCAAGTAGCTAGGACTACAGGCACGTGCCACCATGCCCAGCTAATTTGTATATTTTCGGTAGAGACGGGATTTCACCATATTGGCCAGGCTGCTCTTGAACTTCTGACCTCGCGATCCGCCCACCTCCCGAAGTGCTGGGATTACAGGTGTCACATATGGTCCCAGTCTCCCATTCTTAAGCATTCTTGTCAAGATATGTAACAAAACTGGCAATTCCATCCAAATTTCCCTGGTTTGAATTCAGGATCTTAATATGGAACAAGGGACAGACATGTAATTTGTAGAGTTTGTAAACATGTGGTTATGTGACATCCTAAGTGAGAAAATGAGATTCTTTTCTGCTACAACAAATATAATTTCATGTGTGTTCCATGTTTTTCCCAGAGGTGCTTGAGATAATCAGATGAGGTCTTGAATTAAACCGCCTTTCCTAAGAAACATTTTTCTCTATATTCATATCTATGACAAAGTTGTTTAAAATATTGCTTCATCATATCATATTCTTTTTTAAAAAAATCTCCAGGAAAAATGTATGTATGGTCTTATTACAAAGAACTTAGAAAATACTTTTTCTATATACATAGGTTTTTAAAAATATCATATATGTTATCAATTGAGTTATAAAATTTTTCCTTTTGATTATCCACTAGCGAGCTTAGGGGAAAATTAGTGGTATGTGGATATTATGATGTTCATTTTAAGCCTTTTTCCTCACTTCACTTTGTTTTTGCTCCTTTTTGGGGGGATATCACCTAGCTATGCTTGTAAGTGGCCTAAAATCCTTTCTGGACTAATTACTAATCCTTTCTGCATGAAGCACAAAACTGAAAAGGAATGAATAAAAATATCCTAAAACAGAAAACTATAGAAATAAAATATTCATATAAAATCAATCACATTAATTAAAATAATAATAATGCTAGCTGACATCAAATGTGTAAAGCACACTTTTCTCCATGCTGTTCTTCCCTGTACATATTTACATACATATATAAGTATATTAGAAAGGCTCAAAATTGCCTCATAGAGGCCTGTGCAACACATAAAAATAGTACAAATATGGTTAAACTTCAAAGAGTTGTGTACTCACAAATCTGAAAAGTGATTTGCTGTAAGTTTTTGTCAGACTTTAAAAACAAATTCCTGGCCAGGCTTGGTGGCTCACACCTGTAATCCCAGCACTTTAGGAGGCTGAGGAGGATGGATCACTTGAAGTCAAAAGTTCTAGACCAGCCTGGTCAACATGGTGAAACCCTGTCTCTACTACAAATACAAAAACAAGCCAGATATGGTGGTGGGTGCCTGTAATCCCAGCTACTTGGGAGGCTGAGGCAGGAGAATCGCTTGAACCTAAAAGGCGAAGTTTGCAGTGAACTGAAATCATGCCACTGCACTCCAACCTGAGCAACAGAGCAAGACTCTGTCTCAAATAAATAAATAAGTAAATTAATAATAAACTGAAAAATTAAAAATAAAACAAATTCTTAAATCTCTAGCCACACTGGACTCTTCCAACATGCTAGGGAGGCTACAACCCTTGTGCTATTTATTTCCTCTGCCTGTAACATTCTTCCTCCAAATATCTGTGAGATTAGCTTTCTTTCCTCCTTAAGACTTTGTTGAATATCACCTTCTCTGCAAGGGCTACACTAACCATGTTATTTTACACTGGAATTGTCCTCAATGTATCACTCCAAATCCCTCATATCCTGTTCTACTTTTTCTTATTTACATATATTTTTCTCTTTCAATTATAATAATTACTTGTTAAATATGTTTAACATTTCTATCCTTTGTCCCCCAAGTAGAATGTGAGGTTCATGAGTTCAATCTTTGTTTAGTTCATCATTCAATCTCAAACTCCTACAACATGCATATGATGCATTCAATAAATATTTGGTTGAATAAAGGAAAGATATGTGCAGTTTAAACATTTGAATGAAAATGAAAATGTAAGAGCTTTAGAGGACTGTTTTCATTCTCATCTAATTTGAAAGGATTGTTTAGCTGAAATTATTTTTATAAGTAAATTCAGAAATCTCACTATTGCCTCACATATTCATGTATTCTTTTTTTCTATTTTAACAACTACTATTTTGGTATAAATCATCATCCCCCTGGCTTCATACCGTAGACTCCTGATAACTCTCTCTGATTCTAACAGTATCTCCCTAGTCCAATTCATTATGAACAATATTTCCAGGTAAATTTGTTTAAAAACACCACATTATTCATGAGTCTTTCCTGCTCAGAACTCTAATTGCTCCATGTTATCTCCTGTGTAAACTTCAGACTCTTCACTGGGGAATTCAAGAAGCAATGAACTCTGGGCTTATCGAATTTTCCAAATGTATGTCCACCATTCTCTAACATGGCACCTTAATTCCAACGACACTGCTGCTCCCCGATCTCCTGAAAATGGCTTGACCTTTCTGCCTTTCCTGATTTTGCCCTTGTGCAGTCTCCTTCTCGCTGAGATTCCTGCCATTATTTGTCTATCAAACCCTAAAAGGTCTAGCTCAGTACCTCACCTGCTTCAATGAAACACTCCTTGATCTTAGAAGGTCAATTGCTAGCCAGCTTAAAACATTTGTATTTCCGAGTTTTTAACCTTACACTTTGTGATACTATTATAAAACCTCAAGTAAAATTTAAGTTTCTCAAATTTAGAAATCACAGCTTATATTTTTTCTGGATTTATCTGAGTACGTGGTACAGTGTTGTAAGCATAATAGATTGTCAAAAATGCTTGTTTACTAAATAAGTAAGTAATTAAATAAATAAATGTCAGAACGTATGCTGACATATTTATAATGGAAGCTTCACTACTATAATATAGAAAGCAAATAATAGCTACTATTTGCAAACATTTTTTGTTATTACCAAAGAGCACATTTATTCTTCATAGCAATACTATGAGATACTCAGCATCAGTCCTATTATTCCCATTTTATAGCTAAGGAAATACAGGCTCAGAAAGTTTAAGCCAGTTATCTAAGGCCATGCAACTGTTTTGCAATATATCAAGGACTTCACCTTTGGTCTTTGAAGGCTTGCCAATACATTAGAATACGTTTCACAATAATTAACTTAAATACACAGAAAACGCAGGCAAATATATAATACATATATACATATATATTGTTTAATTGAGAAGTTTTCACTCTGAAATGTTTTGAAAGTTCTAACTTTTGTGGAAATCTGTAATAATTTACAAAGACATTTTATAAAGATATATAAGCTAGTGCTGGTAAAGAAAGTCCAATAATCCCTGACTAATTTTAAAGAAACTCAACTGGAATAAAAAGTTCAAAAGCTTTTAAAACCTCATGACTGCATCTCATGGTACTTTTCAGAGAACTAGTTTTTACCAGTTGAGTAACAGACTTCTAGGAGAGATTATGGCAGCTTATAGCTAATACATGTGTTCCAGAAATTGGACATCAGTGAGCATGGTTTTGATTTTTTATGTGTGTGTTAAAAATATTATTTCAAAGTCCTTGGCCTTTATTCTATCTAATCTTTCAGGGAATCAAATATATATCCCACTTAATTCCAATATATAGAAAGTTATATACAACTTTTAGAAATCATAGATCCTATTCTATCATCCAGAAACATGAAGGAGAGATTTATTTTTGTCTTAGCTTTCATTTAAATTAATTCCAACCTCAAAGCAAGACTCAAAATGCAAAATCCGGAGCAAACCTTAGGCTAGTGATGTTCAAACTCTAATGTGCTTAAATAAGAACCACCTGGGGAGTTGCTAATTCAGTCAATGTGGGAGAGGATGGACTCTTCTACCTGCTTTTTAGCAAGCCCCTAACGTTATTCTGAGTTAGGAAGTTTATGAAACCCATTTAAGAATAACTGCCTTAGAATCATCAGATTCAACTTCCTCATTTTACAGATGAGGTAGTTTAAGGCCCAGAGAAGTAAAATGACATAGGAAAACTCACACAGCCAAAAAGTGTTTTAACAAGGGCTTAGTTTCTTGGTTCCTAGTTTAGTGATATTTACACTGTATCTCATTGGGTTTTCTGAAAATTCGTTTGCAGCATCTCAACATATGAATTTTAAACGAATCCTGCATTTAGATCAGTCTCAGTTTTTCTACTATTGAAGTCCTAGGTTATATTTCTGAAGGTTTTAGTGGGCTGTGAGCATCTGGCTCTCCTTGCCTATCAATCAATTCTTATAAGAATAATTGGACCAGGTTCACACCTGTCATCCCAGAACTTTGGGAGGTGAAGGCAGGAAGATTTCTTGAGTCCAGGAGTTCAAGTCTGCAGTGAAATATGTTTGTGCCACTGCATTCCAGCCTGGGCAACAGAGCAAGACCCCATCCCTTAAAAAAAATGATTACAACATCTATACAGTAATACATACACCATGATATATGGTAACTGACAGTCTACCTCTCTTTCATTATTGTGAACTCAGCTTTCAGGCTAGTGGGGGCAGATAGAGTTTCAGGGCAGTGGCTGAGGTGATTTCCAGCATCTCATTTTACATAGATATCTAAAAAACAGGTTTAAAAATGCAGAAGGCAGTGGGAGTATGTGGGGAAAGCAGGTAAAAAATAAGAAAGATGATTCATTTTTTTCTTCATCACCAATATATCTCCTGACCTTTTGGTCATAAACCACTTAAGAATTGGATTTACCAAATTCTCCAAAAAAGGTAAAAAGAAAACCTGAATTTCACTTTGTCTTAGAGAAGTACTTGGTTACTGTAATCATCAATTTGTTGCTGTCCTTGCATCATGTATAATCATTTCTAAATTTCTTGATTTTGGGCATTATTTCCTATATTATATTATCTTCCTCTTTATTATTGACAAATAGTTTTTCTCCAACTGGAGTTGGAATGAAACAGTGATTTAGGATGGTAGAAATGCAAACCATCATAGAATGATTGAGGACTGGTTCTTTATGTCTAAGGCTTAATTGGTATCTATAATTACTAATTACTAAACTTTTCATTATTCATGTGTGGCATATGCCTGGTTAAATGCTTGAACCTTGGGTTTCTCGGTCACCCCCAGTCTGCTCTGCAGGCACGTTCTCATGCTCAATGCTTACTCAGGGAAATCCAGCTAATTTTAATACCAATCTAAGCACAAAATCTCATTAGGAAGGTATATCTCCTGCCAAAAGAAGGAATATAATGTATTCCAAAAGCAAATATAGAAGTTTAAAAATTATTTGCTGTTTTAGATTATTGTCTTAAAGCAGGTTACTAAGAACTAAATTGGAAGTACTGGGTGCTAATAGGTTGAGACATATGAAATTGCCATTTCTGTAGGTCAATAATGATAAATTATTACATGTTAATATATCTCAACCTAAATAATATAGGATACTTTCTGATTCTTGATTTTTCTCCTAATGCCCTCAATTTTTGTCACTTTTAGTATCAAAACGTAAATGTTCACTACAAAGGCCATCTGCATGGTGCTGTGAGCTGTGCAGTTGTGTCAGACGACTTGGAAGTGACAAAATATGCTCTACTGTCTTGGACTTCCTGACTTCATATCACCTGTTTTCTGGTCACAGTGCCTTTTGTTTCTTTGTCTGCTGGATGAACGGCTACTCATCTTTTCAGGTGTTGCTCACATATCATCTCATCTATCTAGCTTTTCTCAGAATCCCCAAGGAGAATTATACATCTTTTCCTTTGGGGCTAATCTGCTCCCTGTGGGTGTCTATCTCAGTTCCTACAGCAGTATTACATTGTTTGTTTACAAGTTTATCTTCTCCAACAGACAGTAAGTTATAGAAGAGATTGTGTTATTTATCTTGTTATTTCTCATTCAGTCCCTAGCACACAGGAGCTAAATTCATGTCTGAGGAAGAGGAAATAGAAAGGCAGCAAAGAAAAAGAATTTCTGTGAGATCATAGAAATCTATGGTAATATCTTACTATTGTGTCATTTTCTATGAGACTTCAAAGAGAACTGACAATCAAGTTTCTTCCTGACTTATTGAAGTAAGAAGAGAATTCATAATACTTCTGACTTTATTCCTCTCCTTTACAAATCGAGGCAGGATTTAAGAGAATTAGTTATTTTCTGTAAGAGAGGGAGAATCCTTGGCAGCCCACTGGGAAGTAAAGGCCACTTGGCATGAATCCAGTTTACTCACTAGAAGCCAATATCCAGCTTATATCCACTGCTTCCATTCAACATGGAAACTAAAGGATGGTAGCAATAAAGCTGCTAAAAAAACAGTAGTAAAAATAGTAATTTTAGAACAGTAAACCTCAAACTAAACCCAGGACCAGGAAGTCAAGAAAAGCAGAAAGATACATCTGGGTAGAGTACACCCCAAACCAAATGGCACCCTGTGATCTATATTTCTCTTCTCTGCCTGCTGTTTTTTTCCTCCTTTCCCTTCCCTTCCCTTCCCTTCCCTTCCCTTCCCTTCCCTTCCCTTCCCTTCCCTTCCCTTCCCTTCCCTTCCCTCCCCTCCCCTCCCCTCCTCTTTTCTTTTCTTTTCTTTTCTTTTCTTTTCTTTTCTTTGAGATAGGGTCTCCATCTGTTGTCCAGGCTGGAGTGTAGTAGCGTGATCTTCACTCAATGCAACCACTGCCTCCTGGTTCAAGTGATTCTCCTGCCTCAGCCTACAGAGTGGCTGGGACTACAGGTGTGCACCAACACCCTTGGCTAATTTCTGTATTTTCAGTAGAGATTGAGTTTCACCACACTGGCCAGGCTGGTTTTGAATTCCTGGCTTCAAGTGATTCCCCGACCTTGGTGTCTCAAAGTGCTGAGATTACGGGCATGAGCCACCGCACCTGGCCTGTGTTTGCTATTTTTCTATCCTTGAACCATTTTTGCCCCATATTTGTGTGACAGTACAAGGATTGCCCACAGAGGCTACTAAACCAGAGAGGCTGCACTCTATTTTCCTTTGGGTCAATGGCATGATACAGATCTTTGTGGACATTTAAGAGTGCACAAAAGGAGTCCCTAGACTTGACCATTAGAGCTACCTTTCCCTTAAGCTATCTCTAATATAATACTAAAGATGCACATTACAGTTTGATTGTTAGCACCTACCTAGACTTGAGAGCTTTGCATTTCCTCCAGCACCAAGGACAGTTCCCAGCAGGCCACAGGAGTTCCATCAATATTCATTAAATTGAGGAGAACTATTGGTATGGAATTGATGGAATGTTCTCTAAATGAAGCAAAGGGCATTCCTCAATCTTCTCTATGTATTTTCCTTCTCATTTTGAAAAGGCTAATTTTGTTGTTGTAGAGAAATTGAAATTATGAAAATTACATTTGAGGAAATCCACACAGCTGTTGATTTTTGAGGCTGAACTTTTTCAGCCAACACACTAGATTAATTGTGGAATCTCCTGTTTTCAAAAAATAAGTTGAGGATCTTAGACTGACAAACGAAGCTCAATAAAACATAAGCATATGGGAACCTATTAAGTTTGTTCAGAACATAGCATTATCCAAAACTGCTGGTGGGATGCCTTTATTTTTAATAGCCTTAGAAGAAAGATAAACTGTTAAACAAATATTGACTACGTGTTCTGTCTGATTCTCAAAGAAAATGAAATGGGTAATAGAAGCTCAGGGTGTCATGATTTTAAGAGACTCACCAGTTGGATAAAAACATTTAGTATCACATACTCAGAGCACAAAAATTAAAAAGTGATTTCTCTTGATTTTTTATGGATAAGAAGGGGTAAACAAAAAAAAAAAAAAAAAAAAAAGGAAACCTTATTTTCCGTTAAACATTTCCAGGACTGGAATAGAAAAGAGACATAAAATACTTGACTAAAGTTAGTCATCTTTTAATTTAGCATGATTTCTCTTTAAAAATCCCTATTTTGCTCATTTAAAAATACGTATAATTTAACCAAGCAGCTAATTTTATTATTTCCAAACTATTTTACACAGTGCCATATACTAGAAAGTACATGGGTGCTAGAAGACATGTTCCTTGCATCGGTCACTAACTGGCAATGTCTTACACTATTTGCTAACTTTTGTGCTCCAGTGTCATTAACTCAGTAAATATGTGCGTTTTCTTACATTAAACAATACGTCCTTTTGTCTGCTGTTAACTTTGAGAGGAACTAAATGAGACTGTTGGTATACATATGTTGAGCATGATCAATTACTTGAATTGTTTGGGCTTGCAAATTTAAAGCTGTAAGAGAAGTACCTTGGTATTCCTATAATAGCAGGAAAATGCCAGTATAATCTAGTTTATAGAGCCCAGACCAATGCTTAGGGCTTGCTGGAGGTTTAAATGTCAAAATATTTGAGCATTAAAAAAGCCTGTCAGGTAAGAAACTTCAAAACCTGTCAAAACTATACAGCTAATGGCTCTCTAGTAAAACATGTCCCTGAGCACAAAGTGAAGGCAAGAAAGCTGAAGGATATTTCTACTGGGACACAAGCAGCAGTTATAAACAACATCTACCACATAGTATACAATTGGTCAAATAGAACTTGGTCTTTGTTACGAAATAAATGTTTTGTTATACCTACCAAATTCATAAGTTGAAATCCTAACTCCTGATGTGATGGTATTAGGGGGTAGGGCCTTTGAGAGATAACTAAGTCATGAAGAAGATGCAGCCCTCATGAGTAGGATTAGTGCCCTTATAAAAGGGACCCCAGAGAGCTCCTTAGCCCTCCTTCCACCATGTGAGAATACAAGGAGTTAGTCTATTGTCTGCAACCCAGTAGGGGGCTCTTATCAGAACCTGATCATGTTGGCTCTCTGATCTCAGATTTCCAGTCTCTAGAGCTGTGAAAAATAAATTTCTATTGTTTTAAAGCCACTCAATCTATGGTCTTTGTTACAGCACCCCAGAGTGTCTAATGTGCCCATGATTTGGATATTTTAGACATCTACATATTAATTTAATATAGTGAGAGTTAACTCCTGTTACCAAGGAGGCCATGAATCCTGAGAATAAGCTAAAGCTATTCACACCCACACTGGACATTTATCTTATACCTACATTATGTCAAGCATTTTAGAGTATTTATAAAAAAGGACACATGTCTTTTTGGACCAGATATATTGCAAATATGCCATCACTACCACTTTGGCATAATGAAGTTACAGGTATTGAAACAACCCTGCCAAATCTCTAAAGAGAAGATTTTTAGGCAGCTAAGAACCTAGAAAAATGAGCAACAGTTAGAGACCTAACAAGATTACAAATAAATGGATATCTAAGTTGAAGAAGAATGAGGAATGTGTAGAAACCAGCCAAAGATCTAAAGCCAGGGAACTGAAAGATCAAACCATTCTTCTCCAAAAGGAAAAAGAAAAAAAAAAAAGTAGAATTGAAAGGTTAAATAAAAACAGAAAAATAGTTTTTCCAAAGAAAGTTAAATATATATATGGCAAGAGAAAGCAAAGAATGATAAGGAAAGGTAGGTATGCCTTAAATAATTTCCGTTGGTGCCCATGAAATCTCTAAAGTCAATTTCTGATCAGTGTATATTATATAAACAAATATGCAAACGTATATTGAGGAAAACTGGTTTAATATACACATGTCAGTTTGGGGAAGTATATCAGATCTACTTAAAGTGCTTTTTTGGAAAAAATGTCCTTCTCACCTGATTGCTGCTGGAGGAGAGAACAAGATCTGGAAGGGAGGGGGTTTTAATGTTGAAAAGTCTCTGATGATTCTGATTTACTTCCTTGAGTTTAGATCCACATGTTTAGTTGGTGATTCACTGAGCTTCTGCAAAGGTCAGAGCACATGTTCCACAGAAAAACTCACCTCTGAAAGACTCTCCCACTCCTGTAGTGGGAGGTGTTACCTAATTGGAAAGGTTCTCATTTACATATCACACTTATTTGGGATTGCTGTCGGCCTCATAGTCAAAGGAATCCTGGGAATGACGGATGATACAGGAAGAGAGGAAGGGAGGTTAGTTTCAATATTTTGACAGATGAAAACAAGTATTTTTCCAGGTTGGGAGCCAAAATCACAAAGATCTTGGTGTATTCCAGAAGAGAATGTTCTAATCTCTGCATAGATTTCTTTTCTTTTTACTACAGAATGGCCTTAAATGACCAGGTAAAGTGGAGGATGAGAGTTCAGAAAGGCTTTCTTGCCTTCAGAGGAAAGGGCAAGAGAGAGGGGAAAGGCTGAGAACTGTCTGTATTTCAGGATCCAGGCCAAGGGGCCAACGAGAAATAAGAAGGCCCCTCTTGGTATTGTTTCTTATATCCTATTGCCAAAGGCTCCCATAGAAAGAACTGGGCTGTAAGGGCCTGTGAAGGAGGATTAGGTGGTGAGTAACATCTCCGTATAGTCAGTATATTTTAAACCTGGAAAGCATGGCAGGAGACACGGGGAAGAGCCAGACTTGACCACTGTCTAAGAACCCCTGCTAGGAGTTTCAGCCCTACAGGTAACTCCTTTTTGCAATGTCAGCACTACAGGACAAAGGTGGGAAAGAGGAAAGCACATAAACCCCAGATTCCTGCACTCAGAGATTCAGAGGGCGGACTCACTGTGGCCTCTTAGGTGTTAGAGGGAAGGCCAGGGGTGCCTGAAATCCCTGCCCACTTTCTGGCTGCCCAGTGCCAAGGAGGGCCTGGTTATAGGCCCAACTCAACAAACTTTTCCCCCATGCATCCTTTTACCACACCACACCCAGTCATCACAGAAAAATGACCCAATTACTCAGCCTCCTACCTTAATTGTGGGACACACAGTGACTAAGTGTTCCCAATTGCCCATTTCTTCCCACCCCAGCTTTGCCTTGACCAAACATGAGTCAGGCTTCTCTCCAGCAGGTCCCTGGACTTTAGCTTGCCCCCCAAATCTGAGCAAGAACTAAAATGTGAAACATTCACCGTTGTTAGCTTATCTTCCAAATTCTTGGACCACAGAGACACATTTCTTGTTCAACCATGAGGGTCTTGAAGCGAGTTTTTCTCCCATCTACTTGGCTTTCCCTGTTGCTTGCTCCCTTTATATATACAGGGGGGAAAAAAAAAGCCGATTTCTGTTTGGTTTTGAGAGGCTTGCAGATTTCTGAGATCAGAGCGTTTTCCCTGTTGCAATAGTCAGTCTTTCTAATGAAAGTCTCCCTATCTTATCTAAGTTCGGATTCGTTTCTGTTTGACGTTAATGTGTAGCTAAGAGTGATCCCAGGTGAGTCTGAGCCCACCTTGGTGGGGAATGAAGCCTAGAGCATCGGAGCATTTGTCTTTCTCTGAGAAAAGGCAAGGAAGCCTGAAATGCACAGCTCTCCCTTGAACTTCAACTTTCTAAAGGGGAATGAATTTCTAAAGGAGGAGGTTCCAGTCTAGGGCTGTAGGGGCCTCTGGGCAAAGGAAGTGCTGGTTGAAAAACACCATTGTGATCACTTCTAGCGGCGAAGGGTGTGCTTGGGAACGGTTTGGGGAGGGGACAGAAGAGAGAGGGTTGGGATGGACGGCAGCAGAAGTAGGAGGTACACGAGGAGTTACTGGTAACGGCGCTTCAGTGGAGGAGCCGGGGGGATGGGAAGTAGGGGGAGGGGGGCCCTGTTGCCTCAGCGCCCAGAGGTCGTGGAGCGGCAGCAGGGGTGGCCGGAGCGGCAGCAACAACAGCAACAGCGAGCGGGACGGAGTTAGGACCGCTCGGAGCGCACAGGTCTCGAGGTAGTATAAGGTTTGCTATCCTTCCACTTGCTGGCAGTTGCAGAAGAAGATCTGCTTTTTAAGTGAAACGTACATGCCACCCCTCCAAGGGCTGCGGCTTCCCCGGGCTTGCTTCTTTGCCGCTCCCCTTTCCGGCTCTAGCGCTCACTCTTTAATTGGCACTAGCCCCTAAGTTTGCCGGGAGCTCGCTGCCCGCTCGGAGCAGGGTCCCGGCCGGGCGCCGCGGGCGGGGGCGGGGAGCCCGGGAGCCGCAATCCAGAAGCGTCGTGGGCCATGTATATTTCATCAAAAGGACTTTGGGTGCGTCGCGTCTCGCAGCCATCAGCGCTATGTGCAGTGACATTTCTGACTTGAGTGGAGGAATGCGCGAAGGAAGCCCGGGCGAAATTGGTACTAGAGGATCTTCTTGGCGCCAATGCTAATTGTCCTGATTTATGCCCCTTCTGACTAAGCTCAACGTCTTCATCTGAAATAAAATGAAAGCGGTGCCAAGCGGCATAGAACCGCCTGGCCGCTGGTTCTGATCCCCGGGAACCAGAAAATCGTCCTGCGGCTTGAAAAAAAAAAAAAAGAAAAAAAGAAAAAAAAAAAGAAATAGAAATAGAAAAAAGAAAAAATATCCCTCAGTAAAAGTTTAAGGCGAGAAGTGTCAGAAGCAGCGGCGCGAGGAGGCGCGGAGGAGAGCCGGCGAGCAGCGGACTGGGCTGGCACGACCTCCGAAGGCTGCAATCTCATTATTAATATCACTATATTTTTGGAGGGAGAGGCACCTTTCTCATCCTCTCTTCCTCTCCGCCCACCCTTACTCCCTCCCCCTCATCTACCTGTCAAAGTCACTGATCTTTTGCATTTCGGAAGAGGACGTCAACGGGAAGGAATTCCCCCTCTGGGTGCCGGCTCCAAGAGGGGGCGACGTGCAGGAGGCTCCCCCCGGGGGTGGAGGCGAAGGTAATTAAGCGGCGGGGAGTGGCGGGCCGGCGCTGGGTTCTCGGTCCTCGGGGTCCTCTCCCGCCGGCGGCCGGGCGCGATCGGGATCCCCGGGCTGCGGCGGTGGCGGCGGCTCGGGTCCTTACGCCCACCCCTCCCGCTCCGCCCGCTCCCTCCCCGGGAGGAGGCTCCGCGGGAGCTGCCGCCGCCCGCCCGTGCGCCGCCCGCGGGCTCCGCTGCTGCGGCCGCCGCCCGAGGCGGACCAGGCTGGCTGGGCAGGGCAGGGCCGCCGCCCCGCGCCGTCGGCTCGGCTCCCGCCCGGCGCAAGGGCAAACGAGCCACACGGTAAGTGCCCGCTGCTCGCCTCTCCTACTGCGACCCGCGCCTCTCGCCCGTGCCCCTCTCCCCCGGGTTTCCCCATCCCCCTCCGCCCCCCCCCCCCACCCGCTGCGATCCACAGGCGGGAGGGAAGGCTCCGGGTGGGCGAGGAACTTTGTAAAGCGCCCCGAGGAGGCAGCGCGCGGAGCCCTGCGCGCACACACACCGGCACACGCTCACACCCACACACAAGTCTTCTCCGGGGTGCGCCCCGGGCGGGTGATGCGTCCGCCTGTTTTGTCCCGAGCCCAGGCGCGGGGTCTGAGCCTCCTTCCGCGGACTGACAGGCGCCCGGCGCTCGCTCTCTCTCACGCACACCTGGCCACACACATCGCTCAAGAGGATTGTCGTTATTTTTTCTTTCTTTCGCCGATTATATTTGTTTGGGGAAAAGCAAAACAAACAAACAAACAAAAAAAAAAACAAAAACAAACAAACAAAAAACACTTGCCCTATTGCCGGCCTTGGGGATCTGGTGGCCACACCGAGGGCTTTTGAAGTCCCTTCTTTCAATCTCCTTTATTGGTGCGAGATTAAAGCATTACTATCCCATGTTGTGCAGCTGGGGAGAAAGGGAAATTGAAAGAGGGAGACTTGGTGTAGGGATGCTGTTTGGAATATTCTCTCATATTCTTTACTGGCATCATATTAATCGGTTGATGGATTCGGCTAGGGACATTGAATTGCTCTCCTGTATGGATCTGTGGATATCTATATATAATACAAATAATACCGAATATTATTGGGCCTAAAATAACCAATTAAGTGATTCGTACAAGGAAAAACTTAGATATAAAAAGAAACTGCGCCCTCTGCTGTTAATTTTAGTACCCTCACCCGGGGACTTTTTTTTTTTTTTCCTTCAGAAATCCACTTAAGAGTAGGCTGTCATCTTACAGGGCAAGGGAAGAAAATTCCTAGAGGGGATTTTAAAGCAACTTTACTTGGAAAAGTCGCAGGTTGAGCTCCTATAGTTGCATCAGGTACAGATTTCCAGTGAGTAGAGGGTCCTCCTCTCTCCCCTCTTCTTTTTATACAGGGAATAATGGAGCCACTCCTCATAAGAAATTGTCAATCTTTGGAATGGAAAATTCTGAGTAAGATTCAGAACTCCACTAAACATATGGTGAATCTGGCAGTAGATTTGCTCTAGAAATAAGGCCCTGTTTTATGACTGAAAATACTAAAAGTTGTTTTATCTTACAGAAGTGAAAAGAAAAAAAACCCAGAAAGATCTTCCATTAAAGTCATTTATTCAGATACGCTTAATAGTTAAGCTTGTTGGAAAGTTTTACAAAAATTTTTTTTTTAGGGGAGGCTTTTCTGTTTTGTTTGTACCTTGAGGAGGATCTCTAGTGAGGGAATTAGCAATTCCACATTTCATTAAGTATTTTGGACTGTGTCACTTTGAATGCCTTACCCGCCTCCCTTTCTCTTTGGCAAAGGAAAAGCAGCTCAGTAACTCTCCAAGATTCTTTTTGAAGATAAGCAACTTTCAGTTTTTCATTAAGATAGAATTTGGATCTCTGCATGTGGATCAACATGCAAGGAAAATGTGCATCTAGTATTTCACATGTAATGTTGTTCCAAGGATATATTTTCTTTTCTGGATTGCCATGAAATGAGATACATTTCACCACTGAAGACCACCATGAAGGCATTCAGGATTCTATGTACTGAAATATTAATTTGGCGATATTTCCTATTGTGGAATTTAAGAGGGATAATCTTAAAACTTTTGTATGGAAACAGTTTATTTGAACTTGAAGCTGGTTTCCTATTAGTATTTTTGTTTTGTCAGCTTTCACTGGGTGTATGTGTTAAAATGATTCAGGTTAGCCTTTTTAGGAGGAGGCAAATGTATTTTGCAGTTTCCTTTTGTATATTTGCAAGTGGTGCAAATACCTGTCTTTGCTTCCATTATTATTCTGAAACATATCAGGTAATTTGTTTAAAAAGTTAAATCATTACACATTTATTTGATAGGTTTTCTAAGTGTCATAAAAATTTGGAGAGTTTTAGTTACAAAGGCATCAAGTCACTTGGAAAAAAGAAAATTGGATTCAACTTTGAAAACCAATTATATGTTAACATTGAAATATATGTGTGTGAATTATATTGCATAAGAGATTATATTAGTAAAGTCTTAGGTTAGTATGAGATTTAGCATACTTTAAAAAAAAATTTTTATTTGCAGAATCCAAAGTTCTGTTTCAAAACTTCAGGTGGGTGTAGATTTTCTCATATATGCATTTGACACCTTAGATCTCTGAACTTCCCTGCATTAGAATTAAATATTTGTTTTTCATGTGGTAATTAAACTCCAGATTTCTTCTAGGCTTAACTGATTCTGAAATAGTTTTGGGTATTGTCCCATCCTCAATCATCCTGCAAAACATGTACTATCTAATTTCTCGAATCAGTCTTCTCTCAATGAAAATAGAGATCTTTCAAATACCAAGGTGTGTTATTTAGGTTTATTAAGAATCTCATGATAGACAGTTACTCATAATACCCAATCAAGTGTGAGTAAGGTATGCCAATGATGTTGCAGTACATGTTAAATTCTTTATATTTTGAGAGACAGTTAACAAAAGGATAGAAGCATATGTTTTCCATTAAGATGACTAGAAAATGCTTTCTTCAGAACAAATAAGTGCAAAGAGCATTGAATACATGTTGAAATATCTTGTGTAATAAATTTCATTATGACTGCTGGAAGCTGCTAATTTTGATAGGTTATAATTTTGTATATCTTTATCTTTTTATATTTATATAGTCAATTTGATCTATATAGTCAATTTTCCTTTTGTTTCTTCCCATTCAGAAAATGCATGTTTATAAAATTCTTAATGTCTATGAGGAATGAGTCAATAGTTATGTATTTCAAGTACCTTTGAAAAGCTGAATATTTATGAAAGAAATAGCTTACTACCACCATTCCCACCTGCTAGTGAGATTATATAATAAAATGAATGCTGAAAACCAGCTAGATTAGGAGATTTACTGATAATATCTTCCTCTCAGTTGATGAAATTGGCAATTGCTTTGGAATATAATTGCATAAAATATTAATCACTATTAATTCCATGTAATATTGTGGGAGGCTTTTTTTCTGATGAGAGAAAGGGCCTGCGAAAATGGCTTCTGCAAAATTAATCCAAGGTGGAAGGGAATTAGCTGCAGAATCCTGGACAAATACATGTTCTATGTGTGCAAAGGCATTTTATAGCCCATTTTAGTCCTGATCAATAATATCTATCAAATTGAGGGCCATGACATAATTTTATCTTTTTTCATTGGTTCTGCAAATACCTATTAATGGGTATTTTTTATCAAAGAGGACTTCTCAGTACTTTAGTTCCCAAGTAGAGGTGATAGCATTATTTGATTACAGTGAGTTCCCAAGGTTTGCAAAGTGAAGAGGTAGAACTGGAGCTGCCCAGAGCTCTTCTGAATCTGTTCTTATTTAGGTGATACGGACACCTGAGACAAATTCAAAGGCCACGTCACTTCACAATTAGTTCAGTTATGGGCCAGAAGGGATAGGTTTAGTATGTTAAGTCCCCAAATACGTTATTCACTGTCCTTCTCATAATTGGTTTCCCTAGCTATTTGCTGTGAGGACCTAGCTTTTAGAAGCTATTGATAATTTTAACCTGTTTGAAAGCACAGCAGATAGACAAAGTGCCATTAAATAGTGGAGGTTAAGGTGTAAATAATATTCTATTTTTACATCATTGCAGTTTCTTCGAAAAATCTGTAATTATACTTTAATAACAAATTCCTGATTTTCAGAGGCTGCTTTTCCATTGTGTGTCATGGAAGTTCATGGATTTAATTTCTTACTAATTTGAAGTTAAGAGGATTTCTTTTGAAGTGGATGTGACACTGAAAAGTAAGAAAACCCTGAAATGCAGGATACATAATGATAGTACAAATATAAAAATTAGAATGAAATCAAATAATTATGTTAAATAACAGCTTAGTGTCCCTCTGCTCCTGATCTGTAATATGCCGTGGTCAATATCTTTTTCTGTGTCAATGGGAGCTCATTAAATGTAAACTCTGCAGACTAACTGAGCCATGCCATATTAGTGCTTGCCAAAGCTTGACATTTTTAATACATTAATAATATGTCTGTAATGTAATGGAAAACTATTAATCACAACTGGTTATGTGCCAGAAATTTAAGCTATAATTGGCTGCTTCTTGTCAAGAATGTCTGTTGCACAGTCCTGCAACTGCCTAATATTCAAATATCTTGCACTCCTCTGCATTTTTCCTTGTCAGTTCTCTAAATTCGATCAATGGTGTAGTCCATAATTCTGTGTAATGACCATCATTATAATTCTGGTATACTTTAATGAGAATTCGTTATATTGGGATTGCTGTTCTGTCAGGAGATAGCAAAGGGTTCATATACATTTCCTTAGTGTTCAAATGTATGGTCACCCTTTATTTTGTGGTTGCAGTAATGCAAAATGTGGTTGAGGACAGAGTAACCGAGAATAAATGGATGAGGAGAATATCCTTTGTTGGTTAAAAAAGAAAGTGAAGACTAATCTCCAGGAAGCACTCAAATATATTTAAAGTGGTATTTTCAAACTAATATTAAAAATAAACACATAATGCTCACTCCATTCAAACTCAAAACAGTCAATTCCAGGTCTTCAAGATTATATCATTCTTGATAAATAAATTATTGTGTATTTGAAACTAAGAATTAAAGTTAATAATTTCTGACCTAGTAGATTTTACACTGCTTCAGTTATAATGCCTACATCCCCCCGCCCCTTGGAAAGTATTTATTTCCTCTTATAAAAACTAGTAAACACAGTTGAAAAAGTCATCTCAAAAATGTAAATTTGCATCACTTTAACACCTTCTCAGATTATTAATTGTCAAATTGTTGGATGTGTCTGAAAATATCAACTTAAAATTACTAATGAATCTGAAAAAAAGCAGAAGGCTGTAGTAGCCACAACACATGCTTCTCTGATTTTTTTTCTTTTTAGCTTAAGATTTCAAAATGTGCTTTACACAGTATAGTCTCTAGGTTACAAGGAAGAGGCCGATTCAAATCTGTAGTTTATACATGTTTAGACAAACTACTAATTATTGCTTCATAGGAACTCAAATATTCAACACTTTTTCTAATAGTAAATATCACAAATTGCAGCTGTATGATAACATTTTATGAATTGAATATAATGAAAATTGCACTTGCATCCATAAAGCAATTATTATAAATTACTTTGCTATGGAAACACAATTCAACCATCTGTTGGCATTTCATAGTCTCTGTGGCTTAGTTCATTTTAAGATGGTACATTATTTAAATATAATGAATTCCCTTTATAAGATTGTTTGAAGATAGTGAACTTCCATATTTCAACCGTTTAATGTGAATTGAAGGGTCTATAATAGAATTTTCTAAAATTGTAGGCTTTTTTTGTCCTTTTTGCATTGCTTAAAATCAGTTAACTTTTAGACTATAAATATAAATAATCTAATTAAGAAAATATATTTTTAAATACCTGGTTTCCAAATGTTAGCATTTGTTTAGATTTTGATAGTGATCTCTAAATAGAAAAGTGGCCACTTAAACTCACCAATGACTTGTAGCCATAGTTATGTAGGGTGCATTATCAGTTAACCAAAAGTGCTTTTACACAGTAATTTTTATTTTCTCTTAGAATTAGTGCCATATTATTCTGCTTCATGGCCTGTTAACTCACCCTTGGCTATTTTTATATGTGCATTTTAAATTGTGCATTTTACTACAGAGCTTTTAGTTTTAAAGCAGCTTACAATATTTGCCTTTGGGACAAATTCTCTTCTGTTGCAAAAAGTAACGGCAAATGCACATGTAATGGCTATAAAAAGATGTAAAAATATAGAAAATTCTTATGAAAGGAAATTTTGCTCCTTTGGTTTTATTTTTGAATGTTTTTTTAGAGAGCCAAGTTATCTTTATTACTAAATGCAACTAAACAAAATATGCTAAATTCTTCAAATATAATGAGCAAATCCACAGGGACAGGCTTATGCTACCAATGCTGATTTTCACTCCAGCAAACAAAAGCTAAGAAATGTACAAGGAATTTGGAGATTTTTAGGGTCTCTTTGTCAAGAGACAAAAGGGATATAAGTTGTTGTCCTATCTTTGTCATCATTATAAAAGCACTCATTTACCCCATTGTTCTCTTGGAAGATTTTCTAGCACTGCAGTGTATGAGAAATGTTCAAATGTAGCTGCTTGCTCTCAGTTTTGTCAAGATGGAAATGTAATTTTTGAAGTGAAAACCTGTAACTCACACACACGTGTCTGTCTTTGTTATGGAAGAGTTAAATCCTTCATATCGAAATTCTCCCCAATGTGAATGATTTCCATGGTTTGCTCATTCTAGCAAAACAGCTGAGTAAAGGTTATCCGTATTACAACAATTTGCTTTATATTGCATCAGACCTCCAAAATGTCAACATATTGTACGTTTCGTAATACATTGATTCTGGGACAATAACTCTTACTCTTATTGTTTCTAAAAGGGTGTTGGTGCCAGAAGAAAAGAATGATTGATGGGAAACAGACACCGGGCTATGGACACTCATCCTTTTGCTTCAGATACTGATATCTCAGCCTGCCTGAGCGTCCCTTGTGAGCTGTGAACATTGAGGATCACTCAGGGTTATCGGATGTACAACGGGAGAGCCATCACTTTGCTAAATTATTATCTGCAGTTGGACATATTTTACAAAAACCAAACTAGACCTGAGTCTAATAGATATGTTCTAGGACAAAGAAAAAGCTACAAGTTGTTAACGCCTAACACACAAGTATGTTAGGCTTCCACCAAAGTCCTCAATATACCTGAATACGCACAGTATCTTAACTCTTCATTTTCGGTTTTGGGATCTGCTTTGAGGTCCCATCCTCATTTTTTAAAAGAATACACAGACCTACCTACCCATATACATACATACATATATGTACATATATGTAAACTAGACAAAGATCGCAGATCATAAAGCAAGCTCTGCTTTAGTTTCCAAGAAGATTACAAAGAATTTAGAGATGTATTTGTCAAGATTCCTGTCGATTCATGCCCTTTGGGTTACAGTGTCCTCAGTGATGCAGCCCTACCCTTTGGTTTGGGGACATTATGATCTGTGTAAGACTCAGATTTACACAGAAGAAGGGAAAGTTTGGGATTACATGGCCTGCCAGCCGGAATCCACGGACATGACAAAATATCTGAAAGTGAAACTTGATCCTCCGGATATTACCTGTGGAGACCCTCCTGAGACATTCTGTGCAATGGTGAGGTAACCCTTTTACATCAAATATTTCATATAAATAGAGTCTAATCGCATATACATACAGATGTGGTGAGTGTGAAGACAATTCATGCAATAAGTTGAATCTGCAGGTGGCAGATTTGTGTTAAAAGGCTAGTTTCTTTCTCAGTGGAGGCTTACCCTGCCTGGAATTACAATTTGCACACTGCGATTGATGCCCTGAAAGGAACTTACTTTCTGCTTCCCTGAAAACCAATAGTTTCACTGAGGCAGATATACTATCGCATATATTATAAAAGAAAAAGTCCAGTTGAAGGTTAAATTTTAGATTGGAGGTTAGAAATATGATTAGGTCATATCTGTCATGTTAAGGATAAAATGCATTGGCAAACCAACTTTAAAAACACAAATGTTTCTTCACATATGTGTATAAAGCCATCCCAAATTCTGTAGTTCAAGGAGAGACTAGATCTCATAATTATCTTCATCAGGAGGCGGCTATGATTTGGGAGTCCTTGGTTAGGAGATCAGCAAGAAAAAAAATAGAGGAGAGAGGGACTAAAGCCTTGTGAGAGGTTTTTCCAGAAAAATCTTATTTGCCAACTCCCCTTATTGTCAAGGTCATAGTTTTCTATGTACATTTTAAAGATGACTTTTGGAACATAGAAAACTTACTTGCTGAAAAGCAAGGGCTCAGCATGTATAAATTCAGATACTTTTTTTTTGATAAGCAAAGTTACAGAATTCATTTTTCTCATGGCTTATATAAGTCTTTTTTTTCCTGCATAGAAAGTTAAATACCATGTGAAAAGGTAATATTAGGGTAACACATTGAATTTTTATGAAAGACATAGCTGACAATATTTCTTTAAGTATTAGTAAAGAGGCTGGTGATTAAAATGGTATACATTAATGTGCTAAAGAGTTAAGATGGTGAGTATATTTGGTTTATGGTTTTTTTTTCTTTTTGTTATAGGTGGTTTTTATTTCACACAAGAACTGTGATCCCATTTTTCTCCACATAATAGATGTAATTGTATGGCAGATTTTAATAGTAATCTTACCTGACTATATTATTTTGAACCTGGCCTGGCATTTTCAGGATAGTGATACTATTAATCAAAGTAGCATCTGTTCACAGTCCCCAGTGAGTTAAATTAGCATAAGATCATCTTAGACCTAGCAGCATAAAAAAGGTTTTGTAACAGGAAACAATTTTGAGCAATAAAGAGTGTTTTCACCTTAAAGCTAAGGGCTTGCCATTTTTCAGAAGTGCCTTTGGGGACTGGTTTGAATTATAGTCCAAACCTGATTTTGTGGAGAGTGAGAAAAAGCACTGGGCTATTAGGTGTCACTGTGACTAAAGTGCCCTGAAAGACTAAATATTTCAAAGAGAGGACCCATCTCTCTGGGAACAGGTATGTGCTGTGCAAAGAAGTTGCATTTTGGAAAGCAGAGACTTCCAGAGAAGGAGTTTATTCAAACACATTAGCAAAATCATAATAAATCTATAAAGGAGCAGAGACATTTGTGGAGGCTTTATGTGAGGTCTTTAATAATTTCTCATAAAAGGTCAACTATAAGAGCTCATTATAGATGTGGATTGAAATTGCTGTTTGGGTGATAGGTTGTGTAGTCTTCTACTCCTTATAGCAGAGGATGAGTTCCGGGCCAAGTCTGCATATTACTGAGAACACTCTAGCTCTATATATTGGTTTACATGACACTTGTAACAACATGTTCCTTCTGGAATTGTTTAATAATTTCCAGATCTAAGTAGAATAGCAAATTTCCTTTCCCAGGGTGCTGTTTTCCCTCTCACAAGCCCTGTGTGATGTTTTCAAGGTGTGATCTGTGGGTGCAGCTTCCCTGATCTCAGTCTCTGGCCAGAGCATGCTTGTTCAGCACTCCTCCTGTCTGTCATGTTGAAGGGTTTACTTGGTGTCTTCAGCTTGCCTCTTTCTCCCATCATGAGTGCAAAGGGCATGTTACAGATCTTCCCATGTCTGTCTTTCAAAGGGACATGGTCTAAGGTATTTAAACGAGTCAATTCCTCTCAGTCCACTGGCTAAGTGATGTTAGAGACCAAATGGGAAAAAAGAATTAAAATATCCCTCAGCTTTCTCAAGTGCAGTAACGTGTATACTTTGTATGATCACATGAAACTCTGCAGGACAGTCTTTAAAACGCTGCATCTTAGAGTGACGCAGATATTTCGAAGCCCTGGGGGATGTAAACTTGTCATTGGACAGAATGGTTTTCCAAGGGAGAATGTAAGATTTGTGAAATGTTGCCTATCAGTGCTTAATTTGTATTCCTTAATATGCATATGATTGGCATAACAAATTTAATAATCTATCCTTTAAATATACACCTTGGGACTATTTGTATGCATATTATATACCACGTCAATGGTAATGGCCTAATATAGCAACTCTTCCTCTCTGCAGTTTTGGATGTTCCATAAAACTCTTTAGTGTGAGGATTCCTGACCCAAGGTTGGGAAACTGTCTCAGGATGCCGTCCTATCAAACCTGTTTAGGTACTCCTTAGCCCAGGGTGTAATGGGGATCCATAAAGTCATTTGTGTTATGACTTATGTGTTCTCCCCTCCTTGACACTTGCATCCATACCTGCTCCCTCAGAGTCGTTATGGCCTATTACATCAGGGGAGCTGCCACATGAATACAGCCACCGGTTAGCCCCTATATGTAAAGGTTTGCTGCAAAATTGTTCCAGTAATCACTTGTTCAGCTAGTGACACTCCTATTAGCTGTGGCTATAGCTGTTCTGAGCACCAAGGGAACATGTGCTGAGAGAAATACCTATAATTCCTCAGGCCGATTTTTTTAATATAAAGTTGAAGTTCATTGGCATTGCATTAAGAGTCCGTGTTGCTGCTTTTTTCATTGACTTCATCATTATATGCCAGTGACTATCCATTAATGTTGCATTTATTTTAATATAGAGTAAAATTTCGGGAAAAAAAGGAGCATATGGATTCCATTTAACAATAGATCTCTGCTTATTAACCTGGATGGCATAGTTAATAAATCTTCAATGTGAAGTACTTTAAAATTGTTCTATATTAATTGTACCAGTATTTATAAACATTAGTTTTTCAGGAGAGCACTGCCATTTCTATTAATCATAGTGGATAAGGAAGATAAATGTGTGTATGTATATATATGCGTGTGTGTGTATGTATATACACATATACATATATATACACAAATTGTGTATATTTAAAAACATACATTTTCTTTTTAAGTTGATGTATTCCTTTTGAGTTGATGATGGCTAAAGACAATCTCTGTTTTCATCAATGGGGAAGAATCTGAAGGGAAGGTGGGGGTTAACCCTCTTTTTTAGGCTGGGAGAACACATTTGAATAGATCCTATCTTTTCAGCAACATTGAAAGCTTCAGGTGGCAGAGCTTTGTCAGGAAACACAGATCATTTAGTGACTACAATTTGTTTCAATTTGCATAAAGAGCAGAGAGGATGATCTGAACCTGTGTGTAAAGCTGAAGTGACAACACAAAGCTATGACTTTTTCTTTGTGTTTAGACAAAGTTAGCTGTCATATCTTGCGTACACCCCAGTGGCTTAAAAATGGCAAAATTATCTGCAATTATCTCTATCCTGCAGCTAATTTTCTGGATAAGTTAAACAGATGCTTTGAAAAAGAGCCTACAGACGGAAGAACTCATGTGCGTTTGTACAATTTATGGTGCAGAAGTGCTGATGATTGTAGAAATGGAAGCCCTTGAGTGCTGCTATGGATTTCAGAGCCAATCAAAACTAAATTAGGAAACAAAGATTATTAAAAAGTCTTCTGTGCATGTAATTTTGGCATAATATTATGAGGTGGACATTAAATGTTTCCCTTGGAGACGTTCAGCATCATTAATGCAGCATGCCTTTAATTACAAGTAGACTCATATTACTAAAAAATTGGAGAAAATAAAGTACTCTGAGGTATAGTTAGCAATAACCTCATTATGTTTACTGAAATAATTAAAAGAAAAGGTATAATTTTTCTAAATAAAATGTCAGAATGTGAAATGAAAATGGATTTTCCTTAGGAAATTTACTAATGCGTGCCTGTGCTCTCGATAGGCATTTATTTAAGGGCCTTAACAGATCTATTAATGATCATTCCATATTGTGCTATTTCTAGATAGACTTCTATTATGAAAAAAAAAACTTTAATTATTGTAAGCATTGTGGGTAGAGCATATTTCATTATGTTCCAATGGAATTTACAGAAGTGGTAGAAAGTCTTTGTGTTTTTGTGGTTTCAAAGGAACCCTGAGAGATGAGTGACTGGTAACTCGTAGTCTCAGGGCTATCTATAACTTCAAGTTCTGATTTACCTTTGGCTCAGGTTGCCATCTGGTGGCTATCAGGTGGCCCTTGAGAAATTTATTTCATAAACTCCGTTACATTTTCAATGACAATTACTATCAATTTTCCAAAAACTGGAAATGACATTGACTTATATAATAATCAAATAATCTTTAAAATACACTCTGTTCACATGAAACATAATTCAGTAAATGAATGAAGTTTTAATAACAGTGACACCTTTCATTTGAACTGCCTTATCCCTTAATTATGCCAAAATGGAATTTTTTAAAACCTTCAGTTCTTTCATTATTAACACTTCATTGTTATTCGTTCATTATTTAGACTTATTTCTTAGAAAAGTTTAACTCATGTTTGGAATGAATTAAGTTCCAAGGAAATCAGTCTTTCTGATATACCACTATATCAAGTATTTCCTTTCTGAGGAGTGTACAATAGCTCCTTATGATCTATTGCATCATGTCTAAAGTACTCTACCTGTTTTTTGAATTTGGGAGCATATAGCCTATTGCCCACTACTTCTCATCAGGACTCTATAGCATCTCCAGGGGACTATGACTGGCAATCTGATTGGAAGGGGACAACTGGATTTGAGTTGAAACTGCCTTGGCATAGCATGCATGGCTTGTTGGGGAGGTCTTAGAAAGGAGCTGATGAAGATTATGGCAAAGGCAACAAAACCTAAAACCACCTCATGTCATTTATTGTCCCAGATAGTGTGCCTAAGTGCTCTTTGTTGAGCTAAAGCCTCACAAATATTACTGCAAACCATCGTGTGCAGAGTGAAGTGAGCAGAGCATTCGGCACATGCGAAACCTAGTGGTGGTGGAGATAACCAAAGTCAAATAGCATATGGTCGTTGTGGCCAATGGAAGTCCTGAGCAAAAATAATACAAAGTAGTGTTTATTCAGAGGGTAGAAGAATAGAGAAATAAGATCAGCACTCAGAATTTAAAGGTGAAATATTATTTTGCAACATGTCAAAGGGCCACTTGGAAAATACTATCTGGTAGCCAAATGCCTAATATTAAACAGTGCCAGAAAAGGAGAGAAAAAAAGTCTGGGTTGGCCAAGTGTGGTGCCTCACACCTGTAATCTCGGCACTTTGAGAGGCTGAAGTAGGTGCATCTCTTGAGTCTAGGAGTTCAAGACCAGCCTGGGCAACAGAAAGAAACCCCATCTCTACAAAAGTTAGCCAGACATGGTGACATGCACCTGTAGTCCCAGCTACTTGGGAGGCTGAAGTGGGGGGATCTCTTGAGCCCAGGAGGTCAAGACTGCAGTGAGCCAAGATCACGCCACTGCACAACAGCCTAGGCAACACAGCAAGACCTTGTCTCAAAAAAACAAAAACGAAAACAAACAAAAAAAACTGGGTGGAGCAGATGGTGGCACAGTGTTTTAATGACTGCCTGGTGGCCTGGTTAATGGTTAATGGTGGCCTGGTTAACTTCTTATATCTGGCAGATACGGCCAGGATGGAAGAGGAACAACACAATAAAGAACCTGATATATATATCAGGTTGAAATATCTATATCTATATCTATATCTATATCCATATCTATCTATACATATATATTTCAAATATGCATATATAGTTATTAATTTAAGAGATACCAGAATATGTTGAGTAAAACAAATATGGCTTATCTACCTGGAACTCCAATTTCACATTAAGATTAGGGGAAACATTTAACCGAATGCAGAGATGCAAGATTTTTAAAGGTGAAATATGAGACCTCAAAATAGTGACTGCTTTGCAGTGGAATACTGAAGTTACTTCCTTTGTCCCCCAGGAGATAACCTTGTCTGATTTTAGTCTAGAGGATCATCACTTGCAAAAGTGTGAGAAGTATTGTCCTAAAACATCAGTCTCCCTGGACTGTTTTGAAGTACAATGGACATATTCTCCAGAATTTTGGAAGGCTTGCTCTGCTTTTCTTTGATTTTGTTTTGTTTTGTTTTGTTTTGTGTTTAACATGGGCTTTAGGATGGTCTCTTGATCCTCTGATTTTGAGGACTAGTGTTATCACCATGAAGCCCTTTACCTCATGTCATCTCTTGTCTCTAGGAGGACAAGCAGAAGACATTCCTTTTGTTTAGCATAGTCCGTGCTCTTCTCCACTTACTCTGATGCCACCTATCTTTCAATATCTAGCTCAAGTTAATTTCAGGTCATATAATTCTCTTGACTTTTTAACTCTTGTTAAATCTATCTATCTATCTATGTAATATGTATATATCTCTATATCTAGATAGACATATATAGTAGCCAGCACTGCCTGTGTACTGAACTGTATTCCACCATTTAGCACCTCATTAGATCTTATTGATTTATACACCCACATACACATTTTCTTCATATGTTTACTGTATTCTGACTCTTTAAGTGGGTCATTACTCTTTAAGTGGGATGATATGTGAGAGGGCCACCACACTTGCTAATGCATAGTAGGAATTCACTAAAGACTGTATATTATATTGTTTTTTATTTCTCATAGCATTTAACATACTCCTAGGCAGCAAATACATGATAACATGGTTCTAGCTAATTAATTGATTTGAATATTGTAAAGTCATGCACCACATAATAATGTTTTGGTAAATGAGGGACTGTTTATACTACAGAGGTCTCATGAAATTAAAATGCTGTATTTTTACTGTACTTTTTCTATGTTTAGGTAGATTTGGGTTCACGAATACTTAACATCATGTTATAGTTGCCTATAGTATTCAGTATAGTGACATGCTGTACAGGCTTGTAGTCTAGGAGCAATAGGCTACACCATATAGCCTATGTGTGTGTAGCAGGGTACACCATCTAGATGTGTGTAAGTACACTCTATGATGTTCACACAATGAGATCACCTAATGACACATTTCTCAAAATGTATCCCTGTCATAACGTGACACATGCCTGTATTTGATTAGCATAATGTTTTCTATTTCTTGAACACATTTATCATAAATCTAGTGTTTTCCTCTGTAAATTAAGAGGCAATTAGCAAAATTTAGCTACCGTACTTGGGCAGCTTATGCTGCTCTCAAAAAAGGAATTGTAGAGGCAAAATCTACTCTGAACTCACATACTGAAATCTCTCTTTCTCTAGACTATATATGAGATTTATTTTTTCTATTTCTAATTAAATATAGGAGGTTTGGTATGTGAGGAAATAAGAATCTGTTGAGATAAAGAAGACTGTCCTGATTTATGTCCAGCACAGCATTATAACCCAAGGAAAAAAGAATGAAAATAACATCAAGATATCAAAGTGAAAAGGCCATTAAATAAAATATTGTATAGCCACATAATAGAATATGTATAGCTATTAAAGTAATATTTCTGAAGGATATACAATGACAAAAATAAACGTGGAAAACATAGTAGTAATTTTTTTAAAGAATGATATGGCAAAATGACTTCAATGCTGTGTGTTTTTAGGATGTTGAGCTCATTGTATTGTATTTAATTGAGGCTAAAAAGGTAGGGCTGCATTCCTGTGTGGTCTAGGGATGGAACTGCCGTTGAATGTATACTCCGTGTCAGTCATGGGCAAAGAGTTGTCAGGGAACTTAGGCAGGTCCCTCTCTCTGGTCATTGCTCTCTTTTGTCTGTGCTTCTGGAGGAAGAAGGAAGATAGCCTTGACCACACGGTATTAAGCGAAGTCAGGAGATCTCTTTGGAAGCAATAAGCTGAAGATGAGTAAATTACACCTTGTAAACTATACCTGTGGCTTTAAAATTTGCTTTAAATCGATCCACAGTGAGAAATAGATTTTATGTTGGAACACAGTAAACACACACTTATCCCCATACACAGCCAAAACAAAAGCTTCACAAAACGGAACTTACACTTTCTATGTGTTATGGCCTCTGGTATTTTTTCTTCCATTATATTCTTTTCTCTTGCTTAACAACTAATTGGAAATTATATACTGATTATGATCCACAAATTATATGTAGCATTGTTTTTGAAACTTGAATAAGTGGAAAAATACTGTACCAAACATTGCATAATATCCTTTTTTAAATTTAACATGAAGTTTTTGAGATAAACTGTTGTATAGTATTCTACCATATGAATATTTCTTCAGTCAGCCTTCTATTCCTAGGCATTTCAGTTTTTTGGATTTTATACTCTAAGGTTCTTGATTGGTGTTGTCAAATTGTCCACCAGAAAGATAGTTAACAATTTATAGTTCTACCAGCAAGTTATGCAATTATGCTAGTCATTAGATCCTCATCAATACTGCACATTGTATTCTCTCATTTTCGTCCACTAAAAGGCCTTAGCAAGTAAATGAGGATACGGAGTTTAACCAAAATAATAATGACAAAATTATCTTATTCCCACATCTGTTTTCCTAAGGTTATAATGTTTTAAATTTGAGATTGATATAGGGACATATTTGAAGGTAAAAATGGCATTTCATGTTTAAAAGATGCATGTATTGAGAGGGTTGATTTTTAATATGTTTCTTGGCTATTTAAATTTCTTTATTGCTAACTGTAAGAGTTTTAACTCCTTTGTACTATTTGCCTCTTAGATTCTAACTTTTTACTAAAGCCAAAAATTAATATTTATTTATATATATGTAGTATTTGGACCTTTTACAGAAACTCAATTTTCTGTCAGTGTAATCAGTTCAAAATATGAACATCTTTTTACCATAAGAACAGGTATCATTTCAGAGACTTTTCCACGCTCCTCATTTTGTGGAACTGTTATGTGTTTCTGCACTGGATTTTGGTGGCAGAGACATAATCTTAGGGCTGGGAGAGATTCATCTGAGTGCCTGTTTCTGTCTTTTGTTCCTTATAAGAACTTAGCAAAGTTGTCATTTACTCTCAGGCAAAGCATCCTATCCACTTAGAATCAGTCCCTTTGAAAAAAGTTGAATATCCTTTATATTCCTTGTATAAAACCGCTGGTGTGAAATCTTTGGTTTTAATTCACCAGACTAATGGGCAGTCTGGTTTTTTGTGTGCCATTTAGAAATTTCAGAGTTTCTTTGCTTACAAAAGGGGAAAATTACATTTGTTTCATAAGAATAATATTGGAAAGAACTTACTGAGATCGGCAGGTTGTCAATTTCTTCTCACCTTGCTAGGAATAGATAGATTCATATAGCATCTATTCCATGGAAATTAAAGATGTGAGCTGAGGAAAAAGCAGAATTGCTTTCTCTTTGACCTACTTTGAGGCTGACTTCTAAAATATTAAATAAAGAATTGAACTAAGTGTTGCTCCAGTACAAAGAAATAGCCCTTTTGTTTCAGAGGGTTAATGTCCATTGAGAAGTCCAGCTGCCGACATTATCATGAGGTCATGTCTGCACAGTGATTTTTCACCATCGTATGTGACATTTTGTTGCTTTCCTGTTGCTCCCTTTCCTTCTTGGAAGTCATAAAATGAAGAAATCAAGTACGCTTCCAAACAATTTCTAAGCATGGTCTGGAAGTTAGTCTTGTGTTTCAGCAATGTTGTCATGGTTCCTCTATAGTGATTTGTATGAAGGAAGAAATTATAAACTGGTAGAAAAGATTAGACAAGTGTAAGGAACATGAAGCCTGCTGAGAAGTTAAAAGACTGTTCTAGAAAAAGAATTCTCTATTTCAAAGAAAGATATTTTAGTGTGTGCATAGGTGCCAGAAGACATGAATGTGGGATGTGTAAAACTATAAATTATCTGCCAGATATGGAGAGCTGAGATTTGTAGGTCATATGAAGGTTATACCAAAGGACCTCAATCTTTTTGAAAATGACATTCAGAATTTTTGGATTCCTTTGTGGGTCAGAGTGGACTGAGGTCATTCATATTGTGGACCATCTGCATGCTCTCTCAAGACAGAACAAAATCCAATGTGTGTGGTCTGCGTAAGTTACAGAAGCTGTGTGCATGACATAGAGAAAATGAGTTGGTGGCCAATATGCTAATCTGAGGTTGATTGTTGATGCCTGGGCCACTCCATATGGGTTTTTGTTTCAAAGTTTAGAAAGACTAATCTTATATGAGGTGTTAGGGAGCATACTCATCAATGTGGCTACTATCTGGCTCAGAATTATGTTCTATTTAGCCATCACGGGAGACAGTGCTTTTATAGTGCCGAACATGGTGTGATGCATATAGGAGTAGTTACATGCTTGTTGAATTGAACTCGTGCTATATTTTTACAAATAATACTTGTAGCTGATATTTATGAAGAACTTACCTGGTGTCATGCACTGTACTGAAAGCTTGGACTGTGTTGGTTCTTATAATCCTCAGTCCTGTCTTATCCTTACTCACCAGAGTAACTGAAGCATGAGGTTAAATAATTATTGTAAGTAAGTCATGCAAAGAGGATATAAACCCACTCTGACACCTACCTTCCACTCTTAAACTATTCTATTCCCCCCTAATTTTATTTGTAGCGTGTGGAATAAAACCATAGTGAAAACCTTTTTTAAAAAATAACATTTATGATTTGGGCTATGAGCTATAATACTATGATTTTGTTATTTAAAAAGCCTTTTATCTGAAATAGCCTCAGAAAATTGGATTGTGTAAACAGAGTGTATGGAACGTTGAAAATACATATTACGTGATGAGTGTCTTCATTCAGAGATAAGAGAACTGATCAACAGTGTTTGTTTCCATTCTTGCTTTCTTTTCCATTAACATGTTCATATAAATGGAAATAAGCTGTTAGAAATCATAGAAAGCAGAGTACATATTGTATTCATCATGTAAAAAACAGAATAATAAGTCAGCAACTGTTGGCTAGTTAACAAAATCATATTCTTGTGGGTGAGGTGTTGAGAAAAGTGGTTAGTGTGATGCTTTTGTTTTGTTTTTGGTTTTTTACAGTATCAATAACAACTGTTATCATATAGCCAACTGCCTACATGCTGTCTCTACTTGGATGTCTAGTAGGCAGTTTAAACTTAATGTGTTTATTATAGAACTCTTGATTTCTTCTTCCTAAATCTATTCTGCCTCTAGTATTTCCCATATCTGTAAATGGCAACTTATACTCATCTAGCTGCTGAAGATGAAAAATCTAAGAATCCTCTTTAACTCCTTTATATCTCTCACAACATATATCAGCAAGTGCTGTTAGCAAAACCGTCAATTGCAAACCCAACCACTTTTTACCTTCTCCACTGCCAACAGCCAGGTCTCAACCAGCTGTGTCTCCAGGCTAGACTCCCGCAGTATCTCCTAATTCGTCTCCCTGCTCCCCACTTTTGTCCTGCTATCAACATCATTTATATACTGTATAATATAAACTATTATAAAATAGAGACATTGTATGTAATATAATAATATATGTATGCATATAATTTTAAACATCTCAGCCAGTCTGGCACTTTCCTTGTTCAATTTTTCTCATAACTTTGTGTCCATTCAACATCATATCTCAAGCCTTACTACTGCCTGGAAGTTTCTATCTAATCTGGCTCCTGCATTCTTCTCTGACCTCCACTCTCATTGCTCCTGCCTTGCTCAGTCCTCTGTAGCTGCACTCTCTTGCTGTTCCTTGTAACACAGTTTATTCCTGCTTCTTGGCTTCGATCTGCATTCTCAATATCTTCCTATAGTTTTTTCCTAACTTTTATTCAGCTTTCCACTTAAAAAACCTCAAAGGGGCCTATCTGACCACCCTATTGAAATGCATCTTCTGAATTTTTTATGGGGATTATAGTAAAAATATTTACAAACTGGGACAGCATAAACACTGACTAATCAGAAGAGATGTCAATGGTTTTACTCCTTACAGGCCACCTCTGACTATCAGGATAGAACTGATATCTCATAGGTCATTATTTGCTCATCTATTTATATCGTATTCCCCTCCAGAATATGAGCTCCAAAGGGTAGGAATTGTGTTTTGTAGTGCCCATAGTAGAGCCCTGTAAACATATGTTAAATGAATGAATGAACCATTAAACAGAGATATATTTGTTGGACCATAACATTCATATCAAAGATTATTGCTCTGATATACACAAGGTCTTCGGGGTATTGGCTGTGCTAGAGGCCCTTAATCTTTTAAAGGTTCTTAACTTTGGAGAAAATCATAAAACTTTTCTTTATTTTTCAATTAAAAATATTTTAAGGTACATAAACAGTATGATAAATACATGTGCAACCACAACTTATAGGCTGGGCATGGTGGCTCATGCCTGTAATCCCAGCACTTTGGAAGGCCGAGGCAGGAGGATCACTTGAGGTTGGGAGTTTGAGACCAACCTGGCCAACATGCCAAAACCCCATCTCTACTAAAAATACAAAAATTGGCCAGGTGTAATGGTGTGCACTTGTAATTCCAGCCACTCAGGAGGCTGAGATACGAGAATCACTTGAACCCAAGAGGCATCATGCCACTGCACTCCAGCCTGGGTGACAGAGTGAAACTGTGTCTCAAAAAAAAAAAAAAAAAAGAAAAAAGAAAAAAGAAAAAAAGAAAAAGCACCAAAAAGCCCTCCACCACTTATGATTTATGATTAACAATGGTAATGTTATATTGTTTTTGTAAGAATTTAAAAAATATATATCACTGACAGAGTTGAAATAATCTTTGTCCCTATTTCCCTAAGAAGAAATCAGTATCTTGAATTGGTGTATTTCCTTCTAGTCCATGCTTTTATGCTTTTATACCTGGATTATGTGTTCAAAAATAATACATAGTTTTGATTTTGGATTTTTTTAACGTTACCATCCTGAAAAAAAAAAAAACTATTCTGTAATTTGCTTTGTCATTCAACATTATATTTGTAAATTATTCATTTGATCTATATGATCATGTTAATTCATGTTAATACTATATATAGGTACATATGTATGCATATGTGTATATTTCATTATATAAATACATAACTCATTAATGGAAATATGGGAAGTTTCTTTTTTTATTTTTACTTTTTGCAATTATAAGCCACTGTACAAGAAAGATCTTTGTACCAAACTGTTGGTGTGTATGAGCAAGTTTGATTTTGTTTTTCCCAAGGTACGCACCCCAAAGCCAATCTGTTGGACTGTAGAGTATGAGCATTTTCGTCAAATGTGGTTGCACTACTTTGAATTCCTACCAACAGATTATAAATATTCTCCTTAATAAGTTTTGTCTTGTTTATTTATATGCTTCCTCTTATTATGGAATTACTATATTAAGAAATCATGTTTCTCTTATTTCCTTAGCTGTCAGGAATAGATTTTATGATATATCATGGTAACCACAATTAAGTTAGGATTTTTGATAAAACTCTACGTACTATGGCTCTTCATCTCTCATTTTTGTTTTAATTATTTAATAATATATCACTTGGAAGTTGTATAATCATCACCAATAAATATTTAGAATGGCAAGTTAACAGAAAGACAGATGAAATTTGGATAAATAAACATTGAGCTAAACTATGAGCAAAATTCTTTGACTAGAACTTTACACAGGGGGCAACAAATTAAGAGTGGCACCTTACAACTGGCCACCCGAACTGAAAGATATACTCTGAACCTATACAATTTGTATAAAAGTCCCTCTTCTAAAATTTTTAATACTTAGCCATATATAATTTTTTCCCCAAATTTACTGTCTTCATTACTAGACTATAACAATAGCCTTATAGTGCTTTTAAACTGGAAGTCTTTTTGCTTACTTTGCAAGATGATATATAAATATTGCATCATCCATCACCGGAATAACTTGTCTCCTAGATGAAAACCTGAGGGTGATGTGTAACTGTAATAAATTTGGACAGCAAGGAAGGGTTCTATTTCCAATTAAAACCACAGCCAGGAAGTTTACATTTAGACTGACAAGGGAAGTAGATCAGTACACATTTTGTACGTCTTCTTGTTTGTTCAGGGGAAATTGGGGGATCTTTTAAGAGTAGCAGTGATAAGTCTTTATATTTCTTTATGACCTCATAAAAAAGAGCCAATTGTCCCTTCCTGAAAGGAAGTTTCTGGGATCAGAAGCTCTCTGGGTTTTTAGACATTTAGAGCCAGGTGTTCTGAAGTGCCATGTCTAACATGGGGAAGTGCATGCCTTTATTGATATTTTATTTGGATTTAAACAGGTCTGAAGGTTCAAGTTGTACCTCAGTCAAGTTATTTTCCTTCTTTGTTTTGAAAAATAATAAGATGATGTACTTAGCACAGTGCCTGGCATATAGTAAATAATAAATATTAATTATCTTTATCATTGTGACTATCATTTATGTTGCTAAAAGATACAAGTCCTTCTGATTCTTATTTTCTGCTTTGAATGAATCTTCTGAAGGTTTTCCTATTAGTTTCCCTTTCTGAAATATGTCTGGCTTTCCTGGATGTTACTAGTGGCAGCTAGTAGCTAACTGCTTGTGAGGTTCAGCCTCCAATAAGGTATTTAAAATCAAAATAATTTCACAACTGTGATTTTAAATTAAATGAAGTGTATTCTAAATAACACAGAATTAAAATAATCACTCATGGATACAATGACATTTGTACTGAGATTATATTGGCTCGGTGTTTTAACAACTGCGTTAGAAATGTCTATGAACAATATAATAACTATTTCTGAAAACAAAGAAAGCTAACAAAATAAATAATTATGCAAATAAATTAAAGCTCTTTTTATTAATGACATATTGGAATAGGCTCAATATGTTGGCTCTCATAAAGGCATAGCAAGTGAGAGGAATTCCTGCTGCATGGGAAATGGAAATGCTAGGTTCTAAATCAATTATTTTGGCTGCCATATTATCCATGTTATCCCCTTCCTCAAAAGCATCCAGTGGATTTCCACCGCACTGCTAATCAACAAAACAAAACACTATTAGATGAAACTGTAGCTCCATAATTTCTACTTGCTCCAATTGCATTTTTTACTTCACAGTGTGTTTGATTAGAGACACCAACAAGTTGCATTATCAAGGTGACTGCGAATTAGAAAGAGGTGCTATTTCCTTCCAATACATGTAGCTTTGCACTACAACTTGAGGAGGGGAGAACAGGCTGGATCTCAGCCTCCACCTCTAGCTTGACTGGACTTCCTTGTGCTGGTCACAGCCTGGCCAACAGTGCTTGCTGGTCCCAAGCACCATGCAGGCCTCACAATTATAACTTGATTTTGTGCAGGACTCATACTGCATTCTGGAAAGAGAACCATAAAGAGTGAAAAAGCTGTTGTAATCCATACAGCAACTTTATTTATGTGGCATTGAATGATAAAAGTAACAAGTGTTAGTAATTTAACTTACTGAGTACCTATTATGTGCAAGGTACTGAGCTAGAGGTATAAAAATGTGCAAAACAGACTTATTTCCTAACGTCTTGGAGCTCATGGCGAAAGCAGGGAGAAATACTTAAATAAGTACACCAGTAACTACTACTGTGATAAACACTTCAAAGAAGAAATTTAAGTTCCTATGAGAGTATGTAATCTTAATGCTGGTGATGTTAAGAAAGTAAAGACCATTGTTCTTGAGGAAAATCTGAATGTTGTCAAATGCTAGATTTGTGCAGTGATGGTTTTGGTTTTGCATCTACATATTTAGAGCTGTTAGAACTAAATGCTTCTTCCTCAGTGCCACAAAGAAATAGCACTCCAACATAAATTTAATTGTCTCAGCAAGGCAATTTTTACTTCTATAGAAGGTTGCGACTCGTGATGGAATAATGGTGAGAGCACACCTAGACAAGGGAGGGGAAGGGGTTCTTATTCCTAATGCAGGTAGCCCCTACTGCTGTGTGGTTCCTCTATTGGCTAGGGTTGGACTGCGCAGTCCAAGCTAATTCCAATTGGCTGTTTTAAAGAGAGCAGGGGTACAAGCCAGAGTGGGGTAAGTAGTTTGGTGGGAAGGGCGGTTACAGAACAGGTGACTCAGGATGATTCAGGTCAGAGAAGGTGACCAAGGGTGACTCAAGATGGAGCAAGTGACCAGGGTGACTCAAGACGGAGCAGGTGACCAGGGGTGACTCAGGTCAAAGCAGGTGACTAGGAGAACAGATGTGAACTACTGATTAGAACTGGTGGGAAAGTTGTTTACTGAAACTAGAGGCAAGGGGGCAAAGAGAACCAGGAAGTTAAACTTTAAAATGGAGAATCAAAGAGTAAGAGAGCTGAACATACTGACATACTGATTCCTTGAAGAGAAACTTGGAGTTCACTATATCTAACACAGGTATCAAGACATGCAACTTTATTATTAAAATGCCTACATTAAAATAGTTTTGCTGTTATAAGACAAAAAATCCCTAACTCCTTTTTGTCACTGAAACTATGTTTTTAAGTTAATTTAAGAGCAAGTTTTCTTAGCAATGCAACTGCCCTGTTGTAGTAGGTAATTCTCCTGAACAATGCACTCACCATTTCATTTTGTAATTATTACTTACTAGTCTGCCCACTACATCAGATTGTAAGCTCCTTGCAGACAGAAATGAACCTGTGTTCTTTATTGTATCCCGGGCAATTAAGTATAGTGCCTGATACATAGTGAGCCCTTAATATCTAACCATGGAATGAAGAATTCTTGTACCTGTCTGCTTTCCTAAATTTCTGCTCTCCACTTTGATTTTAATTATTGACCCTCAATAATCTTTTCTGCCACGTTTTTCTTATTACCAATGACTTTGCCATCATTTATGATATCGAAGGAATCTCATGAAGAATCTGGCAGAAGTTGATACTTGGGGATGTTTTGTGGGAGTATTTAGTGGTTTCTCTCCAGTGTGAATTCACTAAGTTGCATTCCCTAAGTGTCCTCTAAACAGTTAGTTCAGTTCTGCATGTGTTTATGAAATTCCTTGCTCTGTAGAGCCCTGGGCTGGGCATAATGGGAGCTAACAATGACAGTCTGGCCTCTGCCTTCAAGAAGCTTTATAAAGTAAATCATTATTTACAAAGAAGAAACAAATATTATGCCGGCACTACATGTAAAGAGCAATGGGAACACAGAAAGAAGCAATTCATTGCAAACTCAGAGGGATCAGTGATAACTTCATAAAACCAGAAGGCCTTTGAGCTAAGCTTTGAGAAAAAAGTAGACTACTCTGAGATGGAAGAAGAAATAGAAGGACATTCTAGCTTAAGGAAACTGCAAAGTCTTGTCTTTTGCTTCCCTTTTAAAATAAGTTTCTTTTATAGATTTATCTCAACAGTAACAAATGTTACCATTGTGCTGTCTGTGAATTAATCTAAATCCTGCTCAGCTCTCCTTATGTTTCCCAATACATAATATACTAGCATCATTTCTTATACTTGGCTTCTTCTCTCTGTAATCAATCTTTAAATGCAATAATGTAGGTGAAGGTATTTTATAAAATGAAAAGTACTAGATAAAATAGGAGGAAAGTGGTATAAAAAGTAAGTTACCATAATTCTTGTTTTATATTTATTTGCAAGCTCAGTGGTCACAAATCATCAGTACTTAACAGATAATATAAAAATCCAATTCAAAATATATTTACAAAAGCCTAATCAAGTAATTTTGGACAAGTTGCTTATTTAAACTTTCTGGGTTTCAGGGATTTTTTTTTTTTTTACCTTTTTTTGTGAAGATTGTCTGAAGCAATTAACTGTGAAACCAAAAGTACAAGAAAAAGTCACTTTTAATAACATACCAGACCCTTGGATTGACCCAGGCCTTTGCCTATCAAAAATGTTCTAGAGATATGAGACATACGTAATTGAGATATACAATAATACACAACAGTAGATGGGTAAATATCAAAGTCACCGGTACTGTCATTAAGTACCATAGGTTTAAGTGCTCTTATTTAGAGATGGGTACAGTAAGAAGGATCACAATGACACAGAATTCAGATACAAGCAACTTAACCTGCTCTAGGTCATAATCTCTGACATTCGGAGGGCGTTCTGTAATCCCAGCCCAAACCTCAGTTTTCCCTCCTATTCTGAAATACTTATTCATGACTATATGACAGTTTCAGAGGTATATTGGACTGTTGGTTTCACCATTGGTTTCCAGTAAGAAACGTTTATAAAATTGCTTAAGTTCCATTTTATTTGATTTGCTCTTCAAATCTTCATAATTCCATGAGACTGTCTACAGTCATCCTTAGAGTGGCACGAATTTATGCATGTTCACCAAGAAGAACTTTATTTTAGAAGAATCTATCTGTAATGACAGAACATCAGCATTACCTTTTTCACAGTTTATTAGTAGTGGGGATAATATATATTCTATATGATTTATTATTATCAGTGTTAATATTTCAAAAGTGCCTAAAGTTCAAGACCCATATTTATTATACTAATAATTTGTATAATTATTAGTACAAATATAAAAATAATGTGTATTTTCATATTTGTATAAAAACAAATATGGTTTTATGTATCTTTAGTCATGTTAATACTAATATGTAGGTGAAAGCCTCATTTAAAAAGTGAGGAAACTGAGGTGAAGAGGTTAAATGACTTGCCATAAGTCACAGTAACTAATGAAAAATAGTTGTGAGATTACTGGATATCATTAAGAAAGAAGTAATTTTTATTGAGTATATTTCATCAGGCACTGTCTAAGTGCCTAACATGTATTAATATAATCTTTGAATGAAAGCTTGAGTAGATTTTAGAAAAATATAAATATATTGCCCTTAAGTTTTCCAGTTCTTGTAAAGCCATTCTTTTTTTTTTCATGTATATATTGTTTGTCAGTTAAGTAAGCATTTGGAAAACAAAACAAAACTTTACAGTCATTATTGATGCTTCTTACCTTGGCTTGTCATAAGGCTAATGAAAGACTCTGCGGAAATAATGCCAGGACAGACTCCTCTGGGCACTACAGGATCGAAGGCATTGGACTATTGACAAATTGATACCAGAAAATAACTTTGAGATTCCTGAAGGAAAAATACCCTGTAATTTCATAATATAACTAATGGGAGCTTTACTTTGAAACAAGGTTATTCATGTAGTCTAGCCTGAAATGAGCAAGACGATAAGTGTTGCTCTACTGCCCTCCTTCCCTGCACCCCCTTATTTACTTCCTTCCTTCTTTCTCTTTTTCTTTTTAAGGAAGTACATAACCAGCACAGGAAATCACTGGTAAAGTCCTCGTTTTCACTATAGAATCCTGTCAAAAAATGACCTTAGCAACTAGATTGTAATAAAAATAATTTCAAGAAGCTGTAAAATTGTGTCTACAATTAGTTATTAATCTATGAAGTAAGACACTACATCTAGAAGAGTATTTTTCTGATATATAAATCTTATTTATTTTTAACATTCTGGACAGTTTAAAATATTTCTCTCTCTCAGTAGAAACTTTTCCATATCTGCTTTAACTTGACAGTATGCCCCTGTCTACAAGTGTTCATGAGCATCTCTGCTTCCTTGAGGAAAATAGAAGTGGAACTACTTTGAGGTGACATTTACCAAGGACAACAAAATAAACCCTATAGTAAATCTAGCTTACAATAATCATATTTTAAATTGCATCCTGGATAAACATAGGAATAAGCACATTGTATTTTTTTCATATTTATAGCAATATCTGTGATTTCACTCCTATTTGGCTCAATCCTCCAAACTCAGGACAGGCCCATTAGTCTCTTAGCCATAAAGGGCTGATTCATAGAACCAACATAGCACAAAAAAAAAAAAAAAAAAAAAAAAAATCTGCAGAAACATCTCAAAATAATTGGATATATTTGGTGAGCTGATGACATTTTGAAAAATTGATCAAATTGGTCACCAATTTCAAATATACATCATTTTTGACAGACTGAAATTTGCTGAAGCCATTACTAAGGCCTCCATATGTAGGCTAGCCTTCTTTTTCTATTCAAACTGTACCCATATTTAATGTGTAGTTAAAATAAAACTAGCCATTGCAGTTTAATCTACAAATGCATTTTTTGACTCCATAGCCTTTGTATCAAATTCGGTTTTCTTGAATTTATAGATTTTACAAAGAATGGCAAGAGTATTAATATTTTAGAGCATCTTGGTAGGTTCCATTCTGATAATGAAATCTTGTGGGTATACATTCCTGTAATTTATGGTCTTGGTCACCTGGGAGAAGTTAAACTTATAATTCATTAGAAATTCAAGGAAATTTGGAGAATTACTAGCTCTGAGAGGACTGGCCCCCTCAGAGGATGGCCAAGCTACACAGTAGCAACGCTTCCATTTGATGCTTACTCTTCTGCTGGTCTTTTATTATTATTAAAGATTTAGGGGACACAAGTGCAGTTTTGTTACACAGATATACCGCATAGCTGTGAAGTCTAGACTTGTAATGTAGCCATCGCCCAAACAGTGTACATTGGATCCTGTAAGTAATTTCTCATTTAGAGCTCTCCTTCATATATTCCACTTTCTTGACACCTCAAGCAGGAGTAGGGAATCTCTAATGGTGAAGGCCTTCCTAGGAATAGTTTATGCTGTTACCCCTTCTAGAAATACTGAATTTTTATAAAATCTTACAAATAAGTGAGTGGCTATCCAAGAATGAAATCTGAAATGGTAAGGTGTATGTTTAAAGCAAGGAGTAGTTTTTACTCTCTCTATTCTCTGACACAACCCCCAGGATGCCTTGCACTAGCCTACGGTATCAGTCAGGGTGGTCATTCATTAAGACATCTAATCGTCACTGTAACCAGAGAAGCAGAGCTAATAGGAGATGTACATTAAGAGATGCCTCACAAGAATTGGTTTATGCTATTGTGGAGGCTGCCTAGGCAACTGAAAAATCTTTATGGCAGGCTCTAAGAAAGGGGAGGCTGGAACTCTTGTGCACAGACTAAAGTGCTGTCCACAGCTGGAATTTTCTCTTCTTTAGGGAAGACTCAACTCTGCTTCTAAAACATCTCAACTGATTGAATCAGACCCACTCAGATTATCTAGGATAATCTCCCTTACTGAAAATCAACTGATTATGGACTTAAATCACATCTATAAAGTATCTTCACAGAGACACCTGGATTAATGTTTGGCAGAGTAACTGTTGACTGTAGCCTAGACCAGTTGATGCATCAAAAAGACCATCACATCTACTTTTTAGGAATACTAAGAAAATTACTTTTACAGTGGATTATTGATTGCGGCTTCTTATATAAAAATAACTTAAACCAAAAGGAAGTGAAAATGAAAGGGGGTTCGAGCCTAAGGAAGATAAATAAGTTATTTCTTTTTTTTCTTGGACCACATCAATGTCATGTGTGAAAATTCAAACGAGTAGAGTAGCAAATTTTAGTACTCATCTATTATTTTATTTATGTTTATGATCATCCTGTGGATGATATACTAGGTTAAGGGAAGGCTGTTCAAAATTGATTAGCAGTCTTAAAAAAATGACAAATGTATTAATTACATGCAAAAAAAATTATTGTTACTGATGATACTGGCAAAAAAAAGTAATTATTTAAATGGCAGATTTAATATCATTAAGATTAATAACCAGATATAAATGGAACATAATTATTGCTGCTGATAATCTAGACCCATTGGAAGTGGATTAATTGGATGGGCTATTTGGTATTTATGTGTTTTGTTTTAATAGTAGCTATTGTACTGAATGCGATTTTTCTTGAGGGGAGAAAAAACAAAAGAATAAAAAATGGAATAAAAGTAGCTATTATCGATTAAGTTCCAAACACACATTATAATTTATTAAGTTACCATTGCTGACCCCATAATCAAATATAGGCAGTCATTAAAGAATATATTCAAGCTTGCAATTCCCTTTTCTTTCTTTGGAACTGTTTAATCAGAATAGTAGGTTCTGGTAAAAAATGCATTCTTCATATCTTAATAATGGGACCATCAATACTTGTAGCATCACACAAATATTTAGTGTCCCAATCCCCATTTTAATGACACAAAATGTTATTGTGTTGAAATCTAGCCTCTAGTATGTGGTAAAATCAGATCAACTCGTCTTATTTTGTCAGGTCAAAACCAGATACAATTTTTAGTATAACATTTTCCATATTTCAAATCAATACCATACTCTGTGCCCTTTTTAATATTTAAAAATATTAATGGCTAAGTTATTGATGTATAAAAATGCTCAGTAAATATTTTTCTTTTTCCATCTTACATTTTTTGAGTTGAGTTTCAACACATTACAATTTTTCACCCCCAAAAAGTTTTTATTTTTTCTCATTGTATGTGTGTGTGTATATATATTTATAATGACAACACTTGCTCATTTTCCCTGTCCATTCTATACTAACTCTGAGTTTTGCACTTACATTCCTTCCGTACTTCAGCAAACAGCTTTTTCTCTTCCTCCTGGCCTTTCACTGTCTCCTCACAGCCATTGGCAGACAGTACTGAAAGGACTTTTATGACTTGAGATTCAACTTTTTCTTGCTCAAGGAGTCTGGATGTCTCAAAGACACTGGGTTCTTTTTTGGTCTCCTGAGCAGCCCGTGGTCTGCCATTGTGTGTCCCAGCAGGAGGCTTAGAAGCTTCCAGACTGTCCTGTGTGTGGAGCCTCCATGGGGCTCTGTACTGCAGTCGCCCTCAGTATGAGTCACTGCACACCTGCTGCATTTATCGCTCTAAAATTCATTTCTCTGCCCCTCACAGACATAACTGCCATCCACCCTCTGAAAACCTGCAGTATTTCTGGAGATTCTGCAGTGACAACTGTTCACTTTATCTGAGTCAATGTGTTTGCTAAAAGCTGACCAGAGTCACCAGCGATTTCCTAGTCTCACATTCACATTGGAACATAGGATACTTTTACCAACAGCTTGGATTTTTTTTTCGTTTTTTTTGTTTTCCTTTGCTTTTTATTTTTTATTTTTATTTTATTTTATTTTTTTTGAGATGGCAAGTGAGAAATCTAGGATTTTCTAGAATGAAATATTAACTTACCTTTAGTCTGTTTTTTATTCTTTTGCCAGTTTGACAATCTAGTATATATTCTATTTATTCACTTCAGTTGCTACATGCTGTTCAGATAACCACCTGACTACATATGCCAAGCATTTTGCTCCTAGATTGTTTAATCCTCAAACAATTGTATGACGTAGGTGTTGTTATCCTTGAAGCACTTGAGAACAGTGAGGCTCAGAGAGATCAAAGAGCATTGTCTATCACAACAAAGCTAATGAAGGACTGAGCTGAGATTCATCCCTAATTTCACAACCTATACTCTGCCAAGGGAATTCTTGGGGACCTTAGCATAAATTACTAACAGCTAACTTCTGTCAAACATCAACTATGTATCAGGCACTATTGTAAGACTTTTATATGTGTTCATTCATAACCATCCCAATGATTAAGTACTATAATTGACCCCGCTTTTCAAATGAGGAAGGTAGGACACAGAAAAATTACAAAATCTGTCCAAAGTCACACAATTAGCAAAAATCTTGGCAGTCTGGTTTCTGACTCCTTATGTTTATCCTGCATCCCATAATATGTGAAGTTAAGTTGCAGAGTCCAAGACTTAAAATTGTCTTTATACTGTCACTAGAAAAGAAAAGAGGCCAGTGGTTTCGTTAAGACATTCTTGGGCTGTGGCGAATACTGACTTTGCTTTTAAAAGTTGTCTCAAAAGGAAATGGAATTTTTATGGCATCAACCTGATTAAGGGTTTGCCTTAAATTAAAGACTTCTTGTCCCATGTGTCACTAGGGACTCTCATAAATAGAAATTTGCTATGTTATACCAGAATAAATATTTAAAAACTGGCATTTTTAAAGCAATAGGTACTTGGTAGAATTTTGTGATAGAAGAGAATAATTTGTCTTGGCAGACTCTAAAGTAGATAATTTGGCAATGTCCTTCTGCAATCTATGTGCTGTGAACTTGACTCTTGAGAACAGCTGCCTTTCTAGAGAAATCACTTCATTCAGAAGAGATGACTTTTCTGTTTCCAGATCAGTATGAGATTGGTTCAGGAGAGCTCAGTAATAATTAACTGGTCCACGAGAACATCATAATGGCTCTGTAGTAGGAACTGAAATTATACTTCACTTCCAGGCCATTATATGATATTTGTCAAATAATCATGTAGCAGTGCTTCAAGGATTTATTGAGATATATACCCAGCCAGGATTTTGTTGTGGTGTTGTTTAATGCATCTTAAAGCCTCACAGTTCACTATTCTAGCAGTTTTTCATTTTGTGTATTGTTCCTTTTTTCCTTTATGCTTTTTAAAAATTTCTAAAGTTTAGTCTAGGATACAGAAAGAATGGTGATTCTTTAGAAATAGCCATTTCAAAGCCCTGGTGGAAGAGAATTGGTGTTTCTCTCCTTCAGTAATGGATAAATTGAACAACCTGACCTATTGTTTCCTTGAGGCAGGGAAGAAGTAAAGGATTGGGCCTAAATTTCTTTGACAACGAAGTGTGATCCACAACACTTCACCTTGGCTGAAAAACTATATGCCAAACCCAGAATCCTTCAGTAATGCCCAGCACACTCAATGCCTTGGAAATGAAGGTTTTACAGCTCTCTGGATCTTAAGCAAGACGATACCAATCTGGTGAAAGGAGTGTGAGGTGTTTAATAGTTCTTATTTAGAACAGTGAAATACAGTGAGAAAAATTACAGCTCTTTTCTTTTTTCTTTTTTCTTTTCTTTTCTTTTTTTTGTTTTCTTTTTCTTTTTCTTTTTTTTGCCTGCTATTTTAAGATAGATAAGCAAATCTAAAGAATAAAATGATTTCATGAAGAAAAGACTTCAGAGCCACACTGAGAGTTTGTTTTGTCCTTGAAGATAGATTTGAGTGTTAGCCTTTTCTTTTCTATATGGAATCTGAATTCCATCAGAATTTTCTGATCTTCTTTAATGAAAGTGTTACACTAGTCAACACTACCTTTGGGAGAGGAAAGTTGAGTACTGTTTAGGATTAATGTGGCATAAAAAGTGATGTGCACTGGATCCCATATTCCACAACAGAAAAATATGACAGGATTGTTCTTATTTAATCTTGAGATTTCAGTCTTCTAAACAGAAATTATTACCTTAATTGAATCACTAAATTATTGTTTAATTTAAATAGTATCTGGGTTAGAATCCTCTAGATTTACTTAATGATGAGTGTTCATGGAGTGTTTGCTTTATGCCACATTTTATTTCTGTTCTTTATAACAATCCTATAAGGTATCTATTGCCTCCATTTAAAAATGAAGACAAAAATAAAAAGCACAGTTACTAGCCCAGGAGCACATTGCTGATGTTTGAGCTGAATCCCTTACTCCTTCCACTGTGGAATGCAGCACTTTGACTGAATGTTTGCCCTTTAGTTTATTGTGCTGAAATGTGCATGTGTTTTTGCCTACTTAATTCTTTATTTTCCTGTCTCCCTCTTTCTGCTCTGATCCTTTTTGAAAGTTCTTTTGTTCTTCTGTACAAGCCATTAGGTTACTTTTATTGGTTAAACTCTCCCTGTTCATTCCTCTACCTGCTGCCCACCAAGACTGAGTTTTATGACCTTCCAAAGTGCTCCCATAACATGGGGTCTATGCCTATGACAGCAATTAAGACAGTGCTCAATGATTTCCCGTTTGTTGTGTAATTCACCTCTTAGAGCAGGGATCTCATTCCCAGCTCTGCATTAGAACCTCCTAGGGTGTTTTTAAGAAATGCCAATATTTGAGAACTACCTTTGGAGATGAAATTTACAGATTTTTTTTTTTAGTTGTCTACCTAATTTTAGTGCAAGCTGAGAGTTGAAAATTTATCTTATAAATTCAAGGGCAAGGATAATTCAGCCGTGTTTCCAGAACCATCCCTGATATATAACAGATACTTCACTAATAATGACTGGTTGAAAGAAAGAATGAATGAATGAATGAATGAATGAATGAATGAATGAATTTTTAAAAGCTGACTTACCATGGTTTTTGTAATGTAAGTATTTTATTTATTGATTCGATCACTGTATGGTTGTTGAAAGCATTAATAGTGAAATATTATCAAGCATTAAGCAGCAATTATAACGGTAGCTTCAAATTCAGTTAGTGCTTTCTGATTTTCGCAACCAAATTGTATTTGCCTTTTGAAACTCAGCATAGTGACTCTTCTGTGATGCTTCTTAAGAATTCCAAACTCAAGAAAAATCAGCTTATTGAGATGAATAAAGTTTAACAATAGTGCAATCAGAATGTGAGGGTTCTTTGCAATTTGATTTGGGATTTAAAGGACCTTTATCTACTGGTATGTTATATCATGATCAAACTTTGCGTTAGAAAGCAAGAGACATTTTAGAATTCAACAGCCTGCAAAAGGATACTGGCACCAGCACACAGCAGGTTACTGCCTAGGGCAACTTCATAGGAGAAATTGTTTGTTTCCCTAGGTAGCCATCAGGATATTACTAGATTTCTTAGAGCCATAAGAACATTAAGTGGGGTTTTCAGGACTATAATATATCCTTCAGCTCTCATTTCAATGGCAATCAATGTTCATAGTCCTCCTTTCAAAGCACTGGCAAACATTCTGGTATAATTAATGTCACTGAGGTATTGTTTTTCCTATTGCTTTCTGTTTTTTGTTTTTTTTTTCTAAGAAAGTTAGGCAAGTTACAAGACAGATGTCTTATATGAAAAGCTATTATGCTATTATGTAATTTGAAGCAAAAGGCCAGTCTCTAATAACAGTGTGGGTGTTAGGGGGCACAGAGTAAATTTACTTGAATGAGATCATTTATGGAAATTCTCTAGGGCACCATATTTCAATTTGGCATAAAAATTCCAGATTCATTTAACATATGCGTGGTGAGAACAACTAATAGTTTTAAGGCCAGTTTGGTAAAGATTCATAACTTTGTCAGTTCATTACGTCTCTGCATAGATCATAAGTAATTTTAGTGTTGACAAGTACAGATTCTTGCTGGGGGTTGTGTGAAGTTTAATTCAGCAATTCAATACAAATCAAAAGTTACTTATTGAGGGCCCACTGTTTTCAACTGGGTATTTTGAGGAGAAGGCAGTTGAGTAAGACAAGGTTCCTACCTTCAGGGAACATATGGGTAGCTGAGTAAAATTTCTACTATTAGATAGAAAAACTGCAGCTTTCACCTATAAAATAAAGTCTTGCTGCAAATAAATTAGGTCTATAGATTAACACCATGGTAGGAGAGATTGATTTAGGGAGAGTTAAATGGTTTCCCATTTCCTATGAATATCTTTCTTTTCATTCAACTGCAATCAGCAACTTATTTGATAAGGGAGGTTTGGAAAATTATGTACATCGTGTAATCTTTCATTCAACTGCAATCAGCAACTTATTTGATAAGGGAGGTTTGGAAAATTATGTACCTCGTGTATTTCTGAAATTAAAATAAAAATATGCATTTTTATAGACATGAAGAGCAAATCTTTACTATTAAGTATCTGAACACAAGATACTTTGGAGGAATAATTTCACTGAATTAATCTTTATAAATAACTCAGTTGCATTGATCCTCAAGTGAGGAATTCAAGGGTTGCCTTTGCCCATGTGTTTAACAAAGTACGAATCTTAACTTCACTGTTAAGTGAATTAGCTGACAAGAGGAACTGCATATACACTTACAGTGAGGCTTAAGGATGCTGTGGTACTTACATGAATTGGAGTATTTTGAAAATTTTCAGGTTAACCGCAATGCTATACTGCATTAGGAATTGACTAACATGGATAAACAGAATGGAATTTTTTACAATCTGTATTTTCAAAGGTTTTTGATTTTCATTTACCCATCCAGGTTTTCCCCAATACTACCAGTTTCTCCTAATCTTTCATTATTTCACTCATTCCTTTCTGTTATTTGCGTAGTTTGATGTCTTATTATCTCTCATATAAACAAATATACATAGTGTAAAGCAAGGTTTCTCACACTTGGCATAATTGACAGTTAGGACTGGATAATTTCCTGTTGTAGGTGGCTATCCTGTATAGCAGCTTACTGGCACTAGATGCCAGTAGCACACACATCCAGTTGTGGCAAACCATCGTATCTTCAGATATTGCCAAATGTCCTCTGAGGAGCAAAATTGTCCCAGTTGAGAACCACTGGTCCAAGTCAACTTCCTAAATCATCTTCTTCAGTCTCAACTTCCTTCATGACAGCTGCTATTCTAATGATTCTAATGCATTATTTTAGTGAGAATCACATGTCTCTCTTGTGTCACTGAACTTTCAATGACTTTTACCGTAATATTCAAGGCCCTAACTGCCCTTACCTTGTTTTAAATTTAAGTTTTATTTTTAGCAAAATACTACATGCTCGTGTTAACAAATAAAAGAGTACAGAAGAGCTATGAAAACAAGTCACCTAGTCTCCTCCTCCCAACTCTCATGTCTAAGAAGCAACCTTTTTTTCCTCCCTCAAGACAGAGTCTTGGTCTGTCTCCCAGGCTGGAGTGCAGTAGCATGATCTCAGCTCACTGCAACTGCCTCCTGGGTTCAAGCAATTCTCCTGCCTCAGCCTCCTGAGTAGCTGGAATTACAGGCACCCACCACCACGCCCGGCTAATTTTTGTATTTTTAGTAGAGATGGGTTTCAGCATGTTGGCCAGGCTGGTCTCAAACTCCTGACCTCATGATCCGCCCATCTTGGCCTCCCAAAGTGCTGGGATTACAGGTGTGAACCACCATGCCCATCCTTAAGAAGCAACTTTTAAAGAACTGTTTCTGATTTACTTCTAGCAGTTTTCTCCATAACTCTAGATATATTTATGCTTTTGTTTGATTTATCAACTTTAGAACATTGATTTTCTCTCTTTTAAAGATGAAGTTTTAGATCAGTTAAATAAATTGCCTTTTTTCTTCCCTTTTTTCCATTTTGTAATATTTAGGTGATTGTATTCATGTATGTTGATCTTGTAAACATAATCTATTACTGGTCAATCAACTTTCAGGACCACATTGTTATTACTTTCTGGAGCTAGGAGGGACTAGAGACCCAATTGATTGTTATCTCTCAACCCTCCCATTATAGTAAGTTGAGAACTTGACTGCTTTTACATTTTCTCCACCTCTTCCATGTCCCACCTGCTGTCAGCCATATTTTTATTTGCACTACTATTCACAGTGTTAAGATTTTTATTCTGCCTTGCAAATGCAACTAAGTCTTATGTCCTTTATTCTTAGGTTAACTCTTTAAGTTGAAAGTCATTAAACCAAATTTACATTATCATGACTGTGCAGACATTTTTCAATATTACATCAAGTTCAGATCTATAATTTTATTTTATTTTGCATAGGTCCAAACTCATGATCCTTGCATCACATGGAGTATAATGATTAGTATTGCCGGGCGCGGTGGCTTACGCCTGTAATCCCAGCACTTTGGGAGTCCGAGGCGGGTGGATCACGAGGTCAGGAGATCGAGACCATTCTAGCTAACACGGTGAAACCCCGTCTCTACTAAAAATACAAAAAAATTAGCCGGGCGTGGTGGCGGTGCCTGTAGTTCCAGCTACTCGGAGGCTGAGGCAGGAGAATGGCGTGAACCCGAGAGGCGGAGCTTGCAGTGAGCTGAGATCGTGCCACTGCACTCCAGCCTGGGTGACAAAGCGAGGCTCCATCTCAAAAAAAAAACAAAAAAAAAACAAAAAAAGATTAGTATCAGTGTCAGATAAATTCTTTTTTCTTCAATTCTTATCAGTTGTGAAAAATCATGCCATGTTTTACAAGTAACTCCTATCTTTCTTGTGAGTTTTCATTTGCCTCATTTCTTGCGCTATTGCGTGTTTTTCTTCGTTATAACCACACGTTTATGATGTCAGTCTTTTCTGGATCCCAACCCACCACTTAGGTCTTTTTTTTCATTGTTCTCCTAGGTAGGACCCGTAGTTTCCCGTGTCTCTCTAACTTTTGCTTTATCTTCATTTTGTTAGGACATAGGTTCAATTAACTTAATAATGAAAAAGCATATGGGCAATCCACTTTGCATGGGTACTTGCTTGATGAAAAATTTCTCTATTTTACTCTCACCTTAATTGATAGGTTGGCACAGAATTCAAAGTTAAAAATATTTTTGTCCACAATTCAGAAGGCACAGTTAGACCCAGTGCTGCTGAAAAGACATACTGTTTTTCTTTTCTAGGTGACATATTGTTCTCTTGCATTAAGTTTCACTAAGTTAAGCCATGGTGACACACAACATAAAAATCTTAGTGGCTTGCAGCATGTTAGCTGCAGATTGACTTTAGCTTGGTCCCACATGATCTAGACTGAAGAATTAGCCCCATCTGGGAATGCTCACCTCTTGGCTAGAGAAAGGAGCTGTGGTAGATCAATGTGTGGACACATAAAGCTGCTTGGACATAGCATATGTTATTCCCACTCATATTTCAATATGCCCAAGCTTGACATTAATGTAATAGGAAACATTCTCTCCAAGTCTCCTCCTTTTTTAGCCCTGCCCTCCCCACAAAGAGAAGACCCAGGGAGGATCCCTGAAAGATGGGCCCTTTAGAGGCGGACAGTGAATAACCAGGAAAAATAAGACAATGTACCACACTCTTGAAAGAGTTGAGGACTTTCTTTTTATCCTGAAAATTTTTAATGAGTGTCCAGTTGGTTCTTTTATCCATTTATTATTATGCTGGAACTTGGTGGATCTACCCAATCCAAAAGACTTACACTTTTCTTGTGGGAAATATTTTATTATCTTTTAAATAACTCTTCTTCCTGTCCTTCATTCCTTCATCCTAGAAACTGAAGCATCTCAGTTGTTTTTATCTGTATCTTTTATCTTTCTTGTCTGTATCTTTTATCTTTTTATTTTTTAAAACACCTGTGTCATTGTTTTGTGTTTTTCCTCTATGACATTTTTCCGGGCATTTATTTCAATATATTTTTTTTAAAATTGACAATACAATTACTGTTTTCTCTCAAAATATTTTATTTTTGTTATATGAATATAAAACATTCTTGAACTTCTCTGAGTAGATTTGTTTTTGTTTTTAACCTTCATTTTAAGTTCAAGGGTACAAGTGCAGGTTTGTTACACGGGTAAACTTGTATCATAGGGGTTTGTTGTATAGATTATTTCAACACCCAAGTATTAAATTAGTACCTATTAGTTATTTTTCCTGATAGTCTCCCTCCTCCCCACCCTGCATCCTCCAAAATATTAATGGAATTATTTTAATATTCTTTTCTGTTTCCTGAACTATCTCCATTTCCCTTAGGGTGAGCTTTTCTGCTTATTTCTTTTGGCTTTCTTTTCAAGAGTTTCTGACTAGAAGCATTGTGAGGGAGTAAGTCCAGTTTTACATTAGTAAGTTGCATGTCAGGAAATGGTTGTCCAATATGCAAGATCGCAAAAGCTCCACTTTAAAACTCCAGTATACACACAGGAGCCTTAAATTTGCCCAATTAACTCAAGGCCCTATTTAACCCTTGCTTCCTACATACCAGAGAGTGTCTTACATTTTTCTGCCTGAAGATAGGAACCTGGATTGATTTCTACCCCGGCAACAATATAGGAATTGTAATAAAATCTGTGCTTCTATTTGCAAAGCCCATTAGGAAATAAAAATGTATTTGTGTTCCTGTAAAGTTGTGAATTTCTCAGAGCTTATATTTTAGATAGGTATGGAAGTCTTAGTCGATCCTTTTACTCAGTAAGCGTAATAATCGAGTTTGTCTGGCTTATCTGTGTTCCTTCTCAGTGTCAATATGAACCTTAAATGATTTGATGATGGGCCCTAAAGTACAGCCTTTCAAACTTTTTAAGTCTAAAATTAATGGTAATGTATTTTACATCAAGACTCAGTAAACACATATAAACATAAATATGCATTTAAGTGAAATAAAAGTTTCACAAAAATGCCTTACTGTGTACAAAGCAATTTCATGTTTTCTATTTCAGATTTTAAAACTATGATCAAGATTTGCTAAACTGATTTATGACATACTAATAATTTTATACTGTAAAAAATAGTGCTATAGAACGTGGTCCTGAGAAGTAAATAAAAATGTTCTCTAGGTTTTTAAATAAATGTCACAAAATCCCTATTCTGAAGATATTGCCTTTATTTTATAACATTGCTCCGTAATTCAGAGGCTTATAATTTTTGGCAGACTTTGTTATTCAAAATTTCCTCCAAAATTAAAACTTAGGAGGAAACCACAAAACTAAAACATAATAATTGCCTAGATTAATAATGGATATATGTGTCCATTGGTCCTAGTTAGGATAATGTGTGGTTCGTATCGCCTAGATAATAGTATCTTCAGTATCTCCTAGATAATACTTCTTATAGCAGGGAATTTACAACATATTTCTCTTCGTCAAAAAGATTTAACCATTGTTGCTTGATTTTGGTCCACTTCTGTATTTAGAGATCCCCTAAGGAGAGCCAGAAACAAATGGCCAAGGGCTGTGCTGCAGATTCCCCTCCTTCAAGTGGCTAGTTATGCCGAACTCTTTTCTAAATATTTTGGTGAAAAATAGAGTCAATCACACTTGCACAAGCTTAGCTGAGCACTCCAAGATTGATTTAAATCTGGGACTAGCAGAAAAAGGGATTCAACAACAAAAATAAGACGTGATATTTTGTTATGCAAGGAAAAGAATTTTGTATTCAGAGCTGCTTTCTTAGAAAACTAGAGACAATGACAGTGAGTTCTAAATAAAAAATATATTTCAGTGAAATAACCCATGACTGAGAAGTAACTATGAGCACACCTTTGGTTCACATCTATCAGTTATGTATTGCATAAATGAGGGTTTGTTTTCAATTGTTATTAGAGGAATTGAGTACCTTTTAAGTAGCTAGAAAGTTGCATAAAATGCAATTTTAAGTGGCTTTTGTTATGCTACTGAAAAGTCTTAAGTGTTGATTAACTTGTATGAAAGAGAGTGTAAAATACTCCTAGATAACATTTTTCTCTTTCACTAGGGTTTGTGAGGAAGGTGGCTTTTTAAAATTTTCCAGAATCCTTTCAAAAATCTGTGGCTGAGGATTCTTTTAAATAATAGCCACACAAATAATCACAGATTACAATGTCATACAACTCCATTAACTTGGTGAAGGAAAATAACAACATTTTCATTTTAATGAGATGTCAGCTCCCTCCCTTGCTGTACTGTGCCTCTTAATGCCCTTGCTGTCTGCACTGACTTGGGGCTCCAAGGCTCTGTCATTACTTGGCAATTCCTTTCTCTAATTTCTTGTGTCACACGGTGCTTAAATCCACAAGATATGTGAGGTAAGGCTGAGAGAATTCCTGCAGACTCACTTACTATATGCAGAACACTCATTTGCATTATTCATTAGATAAGAGCACTGATTTGCATGTCATTCTGGTTGCCTCCTTTAGGTGAAAAAAATGCCAGAGTACTCTCAGTATTCCCCTAATTTTCTTATATTAATAATCATTGTTAGGGTTGATTCCTCTCCTGTACCATTTGCAATTTCTCTTTTAAAAAAAACCCAGAAAACTCTAAACACTCCTAAATCCCCAAACCAATGTGCATTTTCCCTTTTGTCTTTAAAGTATTTGAAGCTTTAACATTTGATAAAAGATTTGAATGCATAAATATATTTTATTGAAATGCAAGAGAAGACATTTATGATCCATATCTAACATTAGGAATGGGAAGGAGGAGGAAGTGGTTAAAAAAAGTATAGGCAGAAGTACAGCATTTAAGACTCCCCAAATCTCATTTTAGAGAAATTTCCTAGCAACAGAAACATGCCACATGTTTAATGATACTGCCAGTAATAAATTCTTCCCCATTTGATGGTCAAAGCCAAGTGAAGAAATTTTGCTTTGCATTTTGTTTTATTAATTGCTTTGTCAATTAAGATTATACTTTATTGTAAACATTAGCTCATCATTATTAAAAAGTCACTGATGTCTTACTATGTGTTGAGCTATGTGCTGGCACCTAGAGTTCCTGTGTTAGATACAAAAAAAATAATAAAATATCCTTCTTTCCTTGCCTGTACTCAATTCCCCATGGTCCTAGTAAACTTCCAACCACCCACCATTTCCTTGGCACAGACTCTGTAGGCTTTATTAAAGGTCTTCTAGTGATTCTCTGGGATTTTGAGATGTGAGCTGCACAGGAGACCTTGATCTACAATCACACATTCAATTGGGACCACTGGTGCATTCACAAAGGGGAAGCAGGGCATAGCATGGATGGCAACCTTCTTTATCCTGCATGAAAGACGAGGACAGAGGAGTCAGAGACCATTCCTCTGTCCGCTGATTCGTTGCGATTTAATTGCCCCTTGAATAAATGATAGCATTCTATTGAAGGTTGCAACAAACCTGGTGTCTGGATCAATCACAACATCCAAAAATGAAGGAGAATTCCAATGATATTAAGGTCACATTGTAGCCAGAAACATGGGATCTGGCAGGCTGTTTGTTTTGAGTAGAGGTTTTGTAAAAATTGCACATTGTTTCATCAACACAGGTAACAGAAGATTGAACCGCTTCTTTTGCTCTACTTTTTCATGTCTCCCAGAGCGTTTAATTCCGTGCTGGAAGAGGTCATCACAAACATTTATTATCGTTGTTCATCGGGCACCCCCTACCTTAACTGCTGTTTATTCTTGTCTGGTTCCTGTGATTAATGCTGGAATGCAAAACAGCTACTTCTCTTCTTTATGGCTGTATCTGGCACACTGAACTGTTTAAGGTCTTTGGCATCCCCATAAGGAACACCACTTTTGAAATAGCCCTCATTTGCATTTAGACTAAAACTAGAATCCAGTCCAAGATTTGATTTTTGGGAAACGAACAGTTAGATCAACTTCAAATTGTGTTTTTGTTGCAAGGGTGATTATTTACATATATATTTTCTACTTCAAGCATTCAAACATTTTAAAGTAATAAAGGTGTATTTCTCTTATTTAATGATGACCAAATGGTCCCCTTTCAAAGTAACAAGCACCAGTACTAAAAATGAGGGGCAGCTTACGTTTGGTTATATTAGTTTTGGATGATTATGCCATTTGGAGGACATCGAGCTTTTGTTTTTGTTAATGTCACAATGGGCTTATAGTGCCATGCTTCATAGAAATGTCACTGCTAAGCTAATTCTACTATGGAAGTCATACTGAGGTTTCAGAATCCCGAATGAGCTAAGGAGATTGCATTTGAATGTCTCATACACATTTCAAAAATAACCTGGACAAAAGACAACTGTGATTTCCTCTCCTGCACTCCTTAACCCCCTTCCCCCAAAACTGATTATCTTAGCAAATGGGATCACCTTTCACCCAGTTGCCTAAGCCCAAAACTAGTAGTCCTATGTGATCCCCCTCCCTTTTCCTGCCACAATCTCATTACTATTGCTGTGTGACAAACTACCCCAAAACCTAGTGGCATAAAGCGAAGAAGAGCATGTGAGATAAAAGATGCCGTAGTAGCTATCTTCAGTCAGTACAATCAATCTATCTACTGTCCACAACTGTTCATAACCTTTCTACCTGTAAAATACACCCGGTCCGTCCCCCAAGATTCCCAAAATCTCACCTCATGACCTTGAAGTCTAGGATGTTGTCATCCAAGTCATGCCCGGTGCTGATGAGGCTCTTTGGATGCAGTTCTCTTAGCATGGTTCCTCTTAATTTCTGAAGAGCTGGCAACAAAAGATTCCAATTGTCTTCTTCCCACATACCACCATGCACTGGGAGTCAGGCATGCATTCCTGTTCAAAAAAGGGAGAAATGGGAGACACACAGCAGTCACTGTCCAACAGCAGTTCAAAATTCAATTGTTGCCAATTCCTTGATAAGGTCTCCAACCTACTCCCTAGGAGTTTCCACCAGCTCTAGGATCCACCTTCCCAGCATTTGACATGACTTTCTGAGTTATTCTTCCTTTTCCATAGTAAATGGCCCGTTGTTGCCACTGAGTAGTTTTCTCATCCTGCTTCCTGCTGAAAGTAGTTTATGGGCCCAAAGACCTCACCCCCTTCATTTTATGGCGTATCTCTCCTTTTAGTTCAAGCTGATTCAGTTCCTTTAAAAAAAACTTTATGGCTTCCTGTGTATCAATTTATATATCCACTACATTAGACAAAAGACACACCCACAGATCTCTTCAGTATAAGGCTTTTTCAACCATGGACTTCCAGTGAAGCTGCCATGGACCATCACCCTTAAGATTCATAGGTGCCTGTTGTTTTAAAAAGGCAGGTTCTTAAATCCTGAAGACTTTATGTATGTGTGGAAACCACTCCAAAATTTAGTGGCAGAAAATATTCATTTATTAGACTTAAAGATTCTGTAGATCAGGTATTCAGACAGGGTAAAATAGGGATGGCTTATCTCTGCTCCACAATTTCTAGAGTTTCCACTGGGAGAACTCAATAGCTGGGGACAAGTTGACATCTGGCATTGGTATCATCTTGAGTTGAGGTGTCTCCTCACATGTCTGGCAGTTGATGCTGGCCGTCAGTTGGAACCTCACTGAGACTACTCACTGGAGCACCTTCATGTGACTTCTCATGTGGCCCAGGCTTCCTCACTGTGTGCGGAACTCAGAGTAGTCAGTTTGTTACATAGCAGCTTTAAGCTTCAAAGTGTGTCATAGCAACAAGGTGTGTTTTAATTTCCTGGGACTGCTGTGACAAAATGCCACAAATTGGGTGGCTTAAAAGCGTGCATATATCTTCTCACAATTCCAGAGGCCAGAAGTCTGAAATCAAAGTGTTGGCAGGACTGCACTCCCTGTAAAGGCTCTGGGGAAGAATCCTTTGTTACAGATTCCTATACCTTCTGATGGTTGCTGGAGACCCCTGGCATTCCTTGGCTTGCAGCTGCATCATTCCAATCTCTGCCTTCCTTGTCATTACATGACCTTCTTCGTTTTGTGTGTGTCTTTGTCTGTGTGCCTTTTCTTCTTCTTACAAGGACACAAACCATATTGGAATTAGGGTCCAGCCTAATCCAATATGTCCTCATCTTACCTAATTACATTTGCAAAAACTGTATTTCTAAAGGTCACATTCTGAGGTTTGAGTGGATGTGAATTTTTGTGGGACACTATTGAAGTCAGAACAAGGTGGAAATCACATTGTCTCTCTAGCCTTGAAAGTTACATAACATCATTTGTGCTGTGCTTCAATTGGTTAAAACAGCCACAATCATGCTGAGGTTTAAAGGGAGGAGACTTCTAGATGGGGGACAGCTAGGATCACATTGTGGAGTAATTTGCGGCCTATGAAGTGGCATTGTGTTCATTTTTGAAAAATGTAATCTACCACATCCTTATCCAGTCCATGACCAACTTCTATTTTTTAAAAAATTTTTTATACATTTAAGGAGTAAAAGTGCAGTTTTGTTACATAATTATATTCAATAGTGGTGAAGCTTGGGCTTTTACTGCAACCAGCACCCAAATATTGTACATTGTACCCACTAGGTAATTTTGCATCCCTCGCCCTCCCTCCCACCCTCCCACTTTTCAGAGTCTCCAATATCTATTATTCCACTATGCATGTGCATTATTTAGCTTCCACTTATAAGTGAGAACATGTGGTGTTTGACCTTCTGTTTTTTAGTTATTTCACTTAGGATAATGGCCTTCAGTTCCATCTGTGTTGCTGCACAAGATATGATTTCATATGGACTTTACCTTCAAAATATATCCCAAATCTGTTCATTTACCTCCTTTGCCACCCAGTCATGCAAGTCACCATAATCTCTCATCTGAATTATTGTATTAGACTCTTATTTGATCTTTCTGTGTCTACTCTTGGCTCTTCTAAACCATTCAGCACCAAGTAGCAAGAAGAGAGATACTAAAACTATGAGTGGACTCATGTCACTTCTCTGTTTAACTCCTTTAGAGACTTCTGATTATACTTAGAGTAAAATCCAGATGTGTCTCAGAGGCCTAACTGGCCCTGCATGATCCCTCTGAGCCTGTCTCTTCAACTCTATTCTATGCCAGCTGCTTCTTCCCTATGTACTATTAGGTTGTTGCAAAAGTAATTGCAGTTTTGTTATTAAAAGTAAGGCATTAAAGTAAAGTACTAACTCTCCGGCCACCCAAGCCTTCAAATTGTTCTTGGACCAAGAACTATTTGTACCTTAAAGACTTTACACTTGTGTATTCTTCTGCCTGGAAATCTCTTTATTCAGGTCTTTATCAAGTTCACATTTTGCACAATCTAAGTTTTGTCTTAAATGTTACCTCTTTATACAATAATGATAATAATAATCATAGTTAACATATATTTGAGTTAGCGCAAAATATAGGCCATGCCCCAGAACTAGACATTTTACCTGGATTATCTCTTGTGATCCTTGTAACATCCTATGAAAGAGGTTTATTATGATCCTTATTTTACAGATAAGGAAACTGAGGTTTAGAGATGTAAAATAATGTTCCCAAATCATACTATTGCACACATATGCAGTATACTGTGTATGATGAAGCAAGAGTTTAGAATTACACACTGGGCTTTCTGGCTCCAAAGGCTGCCCTTGAAACTACCAGACTCTGTTGCCTCTTGAGAGAGAGGCTTGCCCCTCATTTTATTCTCTGTTATAGCATGTTTCTTTTCTTCATTTTGCCTATTGCTCTTTATAGTTTTTTTAAAGAGTGTATTTATTTGTTTATTGCCTGTCTTTACCACTAGTATTGCAAATTTTTATTGTTATTTTTCATTGTTATACCCTAGCACCCAATGCAGTACATGGCACACAGTAGGTACTCAATAAGTAATTGATGAATAAATTTAGTAATGTATTGATCTAACAGCTAGCTTTGGGTGTAAGGTCGGGGATGATTTAAAGCTTTTTAAAATTTCCATACTCTTACCACCAACCAATTTCAAGTTGCAAACAGTTTAACAATTGGCTTACAAGATTCCTGAAAATTAAGCTCTAGCATATCACTGAATTAATGAATAAATGAATGAATGTTGCAAAAAGCAAAGTAGCTCACCCACAGTAATTGGTTTCCTAGGAAAGTAGGGGGTTACCCTTTCTGCATAAACCCTTGTGGTTTCAGCTCCAAACAGATCACACACATTGGTGTGAGGGTTCAGAGCACAGCTGTTATCAGAGCTGCAGAAGGACAACAAAGAGTTAACTCTGTATCTGAGATACTAAATATCGCTACACCAGTGTGGTGAGAAACACTGAGACCAGATACTGTCATTTCTTCATCTTTTTTCACTGCCTCAGGTATCGGCAAGGACACATATGATGCAGAAGCAAGGGCAGAATGACTTTGTTTTACCCTTTAAAGGGAGAGGATGGCAGAGATTGGAGCAGGAAGGAGTGAAAAGAGAAAAGGGGAAAAAGCCATTAATATTTTACATTAGGCTTAAAAATTCTCAGTTACAGCTTTGGCTAGGAAGAAACATTTCCTTGAGAATGTTTTTTAGATTTTTTATGCTGCATGATCATATAAAGGACTGATTTATAATTAGTCCAGTTATTTACCTCTGTGTGCAATCGAGAATGGCACAGGCATTATTTTTTCAACAACTATGTGGCACTCAGCATTGCTGATAACATCTTATTTGACAGTTTTTAATTACAAAAGTATCAATTGATTTTTTTTTTTAAATCAACAGTTCCATGGTCCTGATTGATGTGAAGCAACAATAGATCTGAATGAATTTGTAGAACTTGGTGAGATTGTATTTATCACATTGGGTATGAGAGTCCTGACATATGTTGCCTGGCTGCAGCACCAAGGCAGTAAGACAAGAGGTGATGCTTGGATGTCTTGTCTCAGTCATGGCCAGGGTGTAATGTGTCTGTCATTTAACTGACAGGTCTATACCTTGGCCCCAGATGCTACAGCTCTTCACACTCTGCATAAGTAATACCCCCTATTATGCACATTCACTCTGGGACTTTGAATGAATAAATTCTAAAATGCTCTCACTGAAAGTTCCAGAATCCAGATTTTTAAAAGTGCACGTGTAATTAACTTTGCTTTAGAATTTTGAATTAATGCCAAGAGAAATGCCTTGCTCTATCTCTTTATTAATTTCCAGAAAACAGCCACGACTTTGCTTGAAATCATATGAATAATATTAGAGCAAGAATGTTTCTGTTGGAGACGAAAACATTATATTTGGGTCTCTTGGTAATCTATCCATTGGTTAATGGACCCAGAACCCTCTAGACAGTTCACAAATCCACATAACAGGGTAGATTTTTGCATTAGGATTCCTCACTTAGCTGAAAACTGTGAAAAATCAGATGCAGCCAAAGAGTTCCCTATTGATTACAAATGTGGGGATCAAGAGTAAGTTATTCCATATAAGGCAGCATTTATTTAAATTTAAAATGGTCCTTCCTGGTAATCGCAAATTGGATAATGGCATACAAATCAATGGAATTTTTCAGAATATTAATTCCATCTCATTTGAGGGGCTTCCTATTCAATATTTGAAAGAATAGGTGTTGGTGTACAGTAATATTTTGGGGGACTGTAAGAGTTTGGGTGAATTTAGGCCTAGCACTGTGGCTCTCACCTGTAATCCTACCACTTTGGGAGACCGAGGTGGGTGGATCCCTTGAGGCCAAGAGTTCAAGACTAGCCTGGCCACATGGCGAAACTCCTTCTCTACCAAAAATACAAAAATTAGCTGAGTGTGGTGGTGCACGCCTATAGTTCCACCTACTCCAAAGGCTGAGGCACAAGAATCGCTTGAACCTAGGAGGCAGAGATTGCAGTGAACTGAGATCAGGGCACTGCACTCCAGCCCGGGTGACAGAGAGAGACAGTATCTCCAAAAAAAAAAAAAAAAATGAAAAAAAGTTTTTGGTGAATTCAGAAAAGAAAATGAAGTTTTGGGACAAAACTGTAAGTAACTGTTAGTTGTTTTTTTTAAAAGGAAAATAAACAACCGCAGTCTTGAAAAAAAAAAAAGGGGGTGGGGGGAGGGTCAAAATTGCAAGCCCTGTCAAAGTACACTTGCCTGCAGAAATATCTCTGATACTTTGCCAATATCATTGACTCAATTTCTTTCTCTAGAATTTGAGCATAGCACTCGGTTCATATAGGTAGGTTATAAAATGTTTTAATATTCTCTACCTTTAAAAAAATATCCTAGCTGAATGTATAAACCATCAGTTGCCCATCATCCTATCTGGTATATAAATTCCCTATATATCACCCTGGACAAATAGACAGTTCTAGCTTAAACACATCTAAAAACAGAAAGGTCTCAATGTCCTAAGACAATTGAAGCAAAGAGCTACAGTCTACGAAGTCAAAAGTTAAAAAAAAAAAAAAAAGGTGCCTTACTGGATCAGGTATTTGTGTATTAGTGTTCATAGCAGCATTATTCATAATAGGCAAAAGGTGGGAATAGCCCAAATATCCATTGACAGATGAATGGATAGACAAAATGTGGTATACACATACAATAGAATGTTAGCCTTAAAAAAGAATGAAATTTTGATATGTGCTACAATATGGATGAATCTTGAAGTTATTGTAAGTAAAATAAGCCTATCACAAAATGGCAAATATTGTACAATTCAACTTATGTGAGCTCTCCAGAGTAGTAAAATCCTAGAGACAGAAAGTAGAATGGTGGTTTCCAGGGACTGGGAGGAGGAAGGAATGAAGAGTTATTGTTTAATGGGCACAGAGTTTCAGTTTGGGAAAATAACGTTTCAGAGAAGGATTGTGGTAATGGTTGCAAAACATTGTCAACATACTTAATTCCACTGAATTGCACACTTGAAAATGGTTAAGATGGTAAATTTTATGTTGTGTTTATTTTACCACAATTAAAAACAAAACAACAGCAGCAAAAAGCAAGATGTCTTGGAAGAAGCCAAGAGTTCTTGAGCATCTTTTCGTACCATCTTACACTCTACTTGCTCTGTGCCCCTGTGTGTCTGACTTCTCCTTCTTGCTTTCGACCTTCTCTTCACACAACTATCCTGGATGGATAAGCCTGCCCAGAGTGTTTCTTAAGACATAAGTAGATGGATTTTGTTCAAAAGCCTTATCCCAGGGGCTGACGTCAGTTCTAATGTGTCTCACTATGGTTTCTCCCAGGAGTCTTCTCAAAACCTCTCGGCCCCACAATCTCAACTGTTAGCCCCATATGCCGGTATCTGGAGATTCTTTGCCAGGTTAACCCCTACCTTCCCCTTCCAATTCCCAGGGGCCCCAGGGACACATGCATTTGCCTGAAATCTCTCTTTTCTTGTGTTTGCTAATTTTCTGGCACATCTTTCCCTATCTTGATTTTTTTTTTTTTTTGTATTGCCAAAATGTGTATCTAGTTTAAAATTTTAGGATACAAATGCCATTCCTGGGTAAGTAAAATGGTCTTTGCTACAATTATTATTCCATGTGTGAGTACCTTGTGCATGCTTGGAAATTATCAGCCAAGCCATGGGATTTGATTCTAACGTTTATTTTAATACAGCTGGCTCACATTATATAATAAAATCTGACTAACTCTGAATAATGGAAATTAAGACTGCTGTGATTTCCTGAAAAAATGAGAATCATTGACTAATTTTCAACATAATTAAATTGTTTTCCTTTTAAATTCCAAGTGTATCATAAACAAAGTAAATAGAAACTAATAGGTAAAATGAGATCAGTTACAGAATGATTATGAATCAGAATATACTGGCATAATGAAATAAATGCCCTTGAACATGTACTAATTGTTCAATGGTTAGATTCAGAAATTAAAAGTACCTTGATAGGTGTTCTCATTGTCTTCTCTCCTGGACCGTAGGATGATTTTCTCTCCAGGTAGTTCTGCTTACCTCTTTGAGAACCCCTTCCACAACTTCTTCATTCTTGTCACTTCTCAATACTGTAATATTTTTTGCTCACTGGTCTTCTTACTTCTCATAGTCTTTCTGACAGAATTTCAAGTTCTGCCTACTTGCTGCTGTTTCTCCAGCTTCGGCCGTTTTGTGTTCTCCAAGCCTGGATTCCCATCTGCCAATTGAACACTTTCACATCTCAGAATAAATTGAAACTCTAGATACTTTGAACTGAATTCATGCTCTTTGTCCTCATAACTCATTATTCTGGTATTCTCTATACTTCTCTGGCCAGAAACCCCCCTCCTTAATCTTTTAGTAACAGCCAGAGTAGTGTCTAATGTTTTGGCCACTTTCATTCACAACAATCCTTGCAAGTGTACTTAATTATGTCCTCAGTTTATGGGTGAGTAGATGTAGCTTGAGTGAAGTTAAATGACTTGCCTAAGAGGTCCAAGTGAAGGTTCAGGCATTAAGACTACAAGGTTTATATTTTTAATGCCACTATGTTGGTTCAAACCCTCATAATTTCACCGGAAATATCTATTAATTTGCCTTAAATTTCACCTTATTCAGGTCCATTCTCTTTATTGCCACCGGACCTTCCTTTCTCCTTCCTTCCCTCAATTCCTTCCTTCTTTTTTTCTTCCTTTTGAGTGATTAAAAAAGAAAAGATCTATCATGTCTCTCTCCTGCTTAAATGTTTCAAAGTCTCCATCTTGCCATCTTAATCAAATCCAGACTCCTTAACCCTTTGTGATCAGGTCCCTGAATTCTTGACCAGGATTTTATCTTACCATTTATCTAATGATTTCCTTCTCATCACTTCCAACTATACCAAATTGCTTGAAGTTATCAACAGACTGTGCATTCTGGTCTTTGTACCTTTGCATGCACTTCCTCCTTTGCCTAGAACTCTCCTTGTACTGGCCAACTCCTATCATTCTTCAGAATTCAACCTGTCCTCCCTCCACCTCCACCATATTCCTGTAGTGCTCTGGGCTCTGGACTTCTCCAAAGCTGTTTGGGACAATAACCAAATGTTTTTGGATGGTTATATCAGGTGGTTACCAGTGCAAGGAAGTCTCTGATTTTAAATCACTTCCCTGTGGCATTCACAGCATTCTTCTGCCTTTGTTCCTATTATTCCGTAGTTAATTACACTTTAAATCAATACCTCCTTACAGAAACCCAAATTCACATCAGTCTCCTCTTTTAAAACTTTTTCTAGTAAATTCAGCCACAGGGGTGAATACTTTGATTTATTCTTCTTTCTCTCTCCCTTTCCCTCATATATTTTCATCTGAGAGGAAAGAGACAGCCCCAGTTACTGGTCACATATGCAAACTGACATCTGTATCCAAGAAAAGAAAATCCAAAATGTTTAAAAGTGAGATCAGCATAATAAACCAATAGCGTCCATCTGTAATGTGTTTAGAAATTTTTAGTAGGCACTGTTAAGTCTTCACAATGTTTCCATTAACTTCTGATGTATCCCAGTGCAATTTGCTTTACATCCTACAGCTCCATTAAAAAGTAAATAAGAATGTATTTCCTATTAGTTTTGTATTGGTTAACTATAAATATGGCAACATGCTTAGTTTCTATTATATTTTTAATTAAAAGTATCTATGATGATCAACCAGAATTTGGATTACACAGACTTTTATCGTTTGACCTGGAAACTAATAACCATTTGTAAGAGTGTTTCTCTAGGGGAAAAAAAAAGACCTTCCAAGTTTTAAATAGTTGCCTTGCAGACTTTGAGGCATAACCCTTCTAGAAGCTGTGGTCTTCTTACATTTAAATTTGTTAAAGTTTCACTGCATATTTAAAGAAAATTTAAATTGTTTTCCATGCATGCTTAGGGAACAATGAAAATGTAATGAAAAATGCATGCATTTTCAAGTGAGGCAGATTGGTGTTTAAATTCCACTGCGACCATTTGTTTTTTCTATGTTAAGCTTTACTTAAGCTTTCTGAACCTCAGTTTCTTGATCTGTAAAATGAAGATTAAATCCGTGTACATTCTGCATCTGCTCCATTAGTAAATCACATCCACTTTATTCTCAAAAGGTATTCAGAATCTACAATTTTTTTCACCTGCATGCTGCCATCCTGCTCCTAGTCATCATCACCATTATCTGGATTGCTGCAACGGATTTCTGTTTGGTTGCCTTACTCCTGCCTTTGCCTCCCTTTCAGTCTATTTGCAACTTTGGCAACCAGAGTATAAATATTAAAAAGTGAGTCAGTCACACCATTCCTTTGCTCAAAAGTCTGTAAGAGGTTTTCATTTCACATGAGTAAAAGCCAAAGTCCTCACTATGTCCCACGAGGCACTACATAATTTGATTACAGTCCTTCACTATTTCTGACTCCCTAAACACACACACAGGTGCACACACACACACACACACACACACAAACCTGTGCCTTGGCAGTCTCCCTTGTCCACCTTTTTCCAGACACATTGTCCTCCTTGTTCTTCAATATTCCAAATATTTCGGGTATGTTCAGGCCCTTGCACTTGCTGATTCCTCTGCCTAGAATGCATTCTGGATATCCATATGACTTGCTCCCTTATTTATATCAGCTCTGACTCAAATATTTTTTTCTTGGTAAATCCTTTCCTAGACACACTTTCTAAAATGACCAGTGACCCTCTTTCTCACCCTGTGCCCACACTTCATGTGCTCCTTTGCTTTATTTTCTCCTTAGCATTTACCAGTCTCTAAACACTGTATCTTTTATTTACCCTTATTTATCTCCCCTCCTAGAATGCAAGCTTCATGGAGGATGGGAATTTCTGTACTATTTGCTTTTGTTGTACTCCCAGCACTTAGAACCCAGGGCCTGGCACATAGTATTAGGCACTTGATGACTTTGGTTTAATGACTTCCTACCTCTCCAGTTGTTTCAACGATTAAATAAAATAATCCATATAAAGGATGTCCTACGTAGCAGTCACTGCCTCTTAAGAAATTTGGCTTTGGTGGGAGTGGGGTCAGATGGACTTACGTTTAAACATAGCTCTTTTGACTATCAGCTATTGATCTGTGGGCAATTTACCTAGGCTCTCTGAGCCTCATCTCCCACCCCACAAAACCCCTTCCAGGTATAAAATGGGTTATAATTAACAGCTCACTTTACTATGAGGAATAAACAATATAATGTATATTAACTACTTGGCACACTGCCTGACACATAATTAACACTCAGTAAGTCATAACTGTTAATATGCTGAGTTTTAAACATCTTATCCCATGGAAGTTGGGGAAAGTAGATGGTGGGAAGTAGTGGGATGGACTCGGAGTCCTTGGGTCCTGTCTTCTGTTTAATTCTGCTCTTTGATAGCTGTGTGCCCTTGAAAAAATAACACAACCTTTCTCTGCTTCAACTTCCTGTGAGGAGTACAGTAAATGATGCCAACATAACACCCAGGCAAGAACTATTTGTCAAAGGGAAACTAGTTTCTCTATGGAAAATCTGTTGTGAGTTTTATTAATAAACTAAGTATGTTGGGTAAAAAAAAAAAGTTCTACATGTCAGTATCAATACGCATTTTAAATTCTAGATAAAAAAAGAAAAATATTTTATTCTAATTATGGATGATCTGTATCCTTTTAGGAAAGTATGTGCATTCTCACAAATATCAGCTCTAACATCACATTTTTCTATAATAGTGTCAGACTAAGAGCATATGAAAACCTTGTCATTCTGTGGGGGGGGTGTGTGTGCGTGCATGCATGCATGTCAGGGTTAGGGTTACCAAATAAAATACAGGACAACCAGTTAAGTTTGAATTCATTGTAAACAATGAATATTGTTGTTATACAATGTTTAGAGTATAAAGGTTTAGTATAAAACTATTTATTGTTTACCTGAAACATTTTAACTGAGCATGCAGTATTTTTAGTTGCTAAATCTGACCAACCTACAGTGGGCGCTGTATATGCCTATATGATACCCTCAGGTTTGTGACACAGGAAATGCGGTCTGATTACTTCTGCAGCCCTTAGTCACAGGGGTCAGCTGTGCTGAAACTAGGTAGGTCTCTGCTGGCTTACTGCCACTCCCAAATGCTGCCCTCTACAACAGCCAATTACATAGTCACAGAGCCTTCTCATTAGACACAATCTAATGAGAAATAGCAATCGTCAATACTTTGGAATTTTGTTCTTTAAAAACTGTGTGGCAGATGAAGCAATTTTTCAACATTTAGTTTCATAATGAAATAATATCTTTGAAGTTCTGCATATTATCTAAGAATGGGTTGACAATATTTAGACTCATTGAGTGTTAGATATAGAAGGGTCTTCAGAGGCCATCTTGGCTACTCTTTTTATGCTGATAAGGCGACACTAAGAGAGTTCAACAGCTTTGGGCAGGACTACATTCTGGCTTGGATGAGATTTTGGCCCTCTGTCTCCAGGCTCCACTGGTTTTCCCTACAGAGTTTCCCCTGTGGTGCTCCCTATCTAATCCCTGCCGTGACATTAGAATACACATTCATGTAGTGACAGAGTAGGATCCATTTTTCTTTCTCTGTGTGGCACCTTGCCTGGGATCATTTGGATGTATGGATATAATTGATTATCTGGTGCACCATGGTGTGTAAACATTGCCATCCACCTGGCCACTGTTATTTTAAATCATAAGCTCATCTTTATTAACATATTTTTCTATGCATTAAATTGGGTCACTTACTGTGATTATACAAAAATAATGATCCTATTCCCAGACCCTTATGATAATGCACATGGTTTTCCTATTCTTTGAGGTGCAATGTCAAAGGTAGATTCTAGTGTGACTTTCATCACTACAGCTTATTTAGATATTCTGCATTTTCAATATTATATTGTGGAAGGAGACAGGATTAAGCAGGGAATGGATCACACAAGATTAGTATTGAGATAATTATTGAAGGTGGATAGTGAGTACATGACAGTTTCTTTTTTTTTTTTTTTTTTTTGAGACGGAGTCTTGCTGTGTGGCCCAGGCTGGAGTGCAGTGGCGCGGTCTCAGCTCACTGCAAGCTCCGCCTCCCGGGTTCACGCCATTCTCCTGCCTCAGCCTCCCAAGTAGCTGGGACTGCAGGCGCCCGCCACTGCGCCCGTCTAATTTTTTTGTATTTTTTAGTATAGACGAGGTTTCACCGTATTAGCCAGGATGGTCTCGATCTCCTGACCTTGTGATCTGCCCACCTCGGCCTCCCAAAGTGCTGGGATTACAGGCGTGAGCCACCGTGCCCGGGCATGACAGTTTTATTATACTATTCTGTCTGCTTTTGTATATGCTTGAAATTTTCCAGAACAGTAAAAACTATATCCTTATCTCCAAACTCTAGTCTGCTTATACAAAGACAAAATAAAATTATATCACAGGAAATCAAAGATTTTAATGCCCATCTTTAGTGGGGAGAAATAATATTTGTCCAAAAGTTCAGTACTTGTATGTCGGCTTCTTTTGTTCCCCTTCGTATTTTTGTGTTTTGGGGAGAGTAAACATGCAAGAGAAAGAACTTAGAACTAGGGACTTAGGAGTCTAGATTCTAGCAAGTTTCTGCCTTTTGTTAGTTGTGTGACCTCAGGCAAGACACTTAATCTCTTTGGGTCTCAGTTTTCTCATTATGTAAAATGGGAACATTGCACTGTGTAGTTTCATGGAGCGTTTGGCTCTAAAATTGTTTGACTTGATATCACACGCAGGCTTTCCAAATCCCCTGTAAACTTGGCTCATGGTGTGTTTAGTCCTGTATTCTGTCTCTATTAATGGAGCAATGGGCTATATTCTGGGGACAACTGATTTTGACTTAAAGATATAAGGAATGAGATACCAAAATATTTTATGCTTCCTATGAATTTCCTGTGCAGCAATTTATTATTTAGTTTATTCTGAAATTGCTATTTTTTATTGAAATTTTCTAGTCAACAATGAATTATAGAAATGATTTCTCACTTTGAAAAGTTGAAATTTCTTGATATAGTGCTAAAATAAACTCAAGATTTTTAAAGTGCACCCTTCTTGTGGTAGTCCAAGGTCTTCTTAAATAATACCATATTTCCTATATATCATTTTATGATTTTAGTACCTTCAGTTATGGCCCCAGTTTTCTTAATAATTCTTTTATGTATTCTCATGTAGCCATATCTCTTCACCAATTTTATTACTTTTCTTTTTTTCTATTTCTAGTTCTGGAATTTGGCACACATTACACATGTTGTATTTAAGCCATTAAAAAAAAAAAAAAAAAAAAAGCCATAGTGAGCCTTCTGAATATGTGAAGCACAACCCTAACTCACTGTAGCTCTGTGTCTTTGTAACTTCTACACACGTATTAAATTTTATTGCAGTCCTATAATCATTGCAAAACATTTGCTTATTAAAAATATGTACTGGATACTACTTTATAGTAATACTAAATATTATCTCAATGTCACATCAAAATTCAACAAATGTTTAATGAATGTCTTCTAGGTGTGTTAATTCTGAAAAGCGATTTCACAGGAAAGAAGGCTTAGAAGAAATTACCAGAGGACACAGATTTCCAATTTTAAACTGTTTTATTCATCAGAAAATGTTACTAAGTGACACTTACTTATTCATACACACAGTCCTCCTCTTGCATAGATACTTCAAAATTGCCATAATTAATTCAGAGACCCAACTCTGGTCCTCTTAAAGTAAAGTGACTATTTCAGTGGAAGCCATGATGGAATATCCCTAAGAAATCCATTATCACCCTTAAAAAAATACAAATCCTCTTGGCTTACTCAATGTCTTTGTGATAATCCATTTTATCAATCAGTAACCTTCTGGACCAGGATGTGTTTGTTTAGTTTCTGTGAAGCAGTGATACTTTTATCTAGACTCTTTCAGCATCAGCTTTTGTTTGCTCTTAATGGAATCACGGGGTTTTCTCTCAATTTATTAGAAGTACTAGACATGACAAGTACTATGATTTGTTCCTTCTTTAGCCAGATATATACTCTAGTGACAATGCCAGATTCTTGGATACTGCTTTTGTAACCATTCCTTTCTTTCACCATATTCTCTGACTGATACATTAGGGTGGGTTCTATGGTTAGCTATTAATATTAACAGTCATTCATTTAGTCATTCAATAAACATTCTTTTGGTCATTCACTCTTTGTTAGGTAAGTACAAGAGTGACAAAGATAATCCTAGCACCCTCTATTTCAAAATAACATGTTTCTTGTTATATAGCATATTTCTTGTTAGTAACAAAATAACATATTAATAATACTTGGTAGCATATCAGCTAATCATATGGTCTGTGGTTGAGCTTAAACAGTCTGTGTTCTCTTGATCACAGTGTCTTGGGTTTCTTTTTGAGGCTTTCATAAGATTTTCATGAAGATTCCCATCAGGCTGCAGGGGAACATTAGGGGAACATGTGTCCAGGGGAAAGGCTTAACCAAATCATTCTCCCTTCTTGGCCAACCCTTTAGAGATTTTGTTGTTGTTGTTTCACAGTCCTTTTAATACTGTTTCATGAGGAATATTTCAAAGCCTTTTTGAAATGAAAAAATTAGGGCCACTAGTTGCCCTTTGATCATATAGTTCTCTCATTTTCACATAACTGTTTTATGTAAAGGAGGGCTTGATTTTCTATTTCAAAAATCATTTTCCTCCCTGAGCCCCACCTGACTATTACTCTCCATAGTGACTTTTTATTCATTCATTCAACAAATATTTACCACATGCTCATTGTGTGTTAGCACTGTATAGATAAAAAACTGAGTCAGTATGTTTTTCTTAGGAAGGTTATGACTCAGTTCTTTTCTCTGACCAGCATTATTTTTGTTATTGATATCCCTCTCTTGAGTTTTGTTTACTCTTATACTGAACATTTACTGTGTTTGTTTCTGTTTGCCCTAGCATTCTAAGCAGTACAACTCAATTTTGAGTACTGTAAATCTTTTCAATTTTTTTAAAAAATTAAAACTGAAGCAAATGATTCAAATATTCTTCAAGTCGTATCTATATTATCCTCAAAAACTTGTACATTTATTCGTTTGTTTGTTTTTTTAACACTATCCTCTAAATGTACAGTTTTAAACTATTCCCTGATTCTCACAGATAATGATGGTGTAAACTTTACTCCTTGGGCAACTATCACTTTTGGGCATGTAGACCAGGAAACTTTGCCTTTCTTTTGTGTGTTTGTTCCCAGAATCATCTTGCTAAAGTTCCTGAATTTGTCTCCTGACCACATTTTAAATTGTCCTCCATCTCCCAGTCTGAATCTTGCTCTACCCTTGTGCCAACTTGTTAAATAGCCCTCCAATTCTCACTTGTAATCCTCATATAAATTTCCCTTATTGTGTTACAAGGATTTCTTCTTCATTTCCCTTTTGTCTTATGAATTCCTGTGTTTGGGGAGTGGGTGGTCACTTCTGTGACAAAGGAGAGAAAAGATTGCTAAAGATGTTACCTCTTGTGCCCTTTTTATTTCCTTTGCTCCACACTATCCATTCTGTATTCTTGATCACATATTCTAGATGATTAGGTTGGGAGGAGAAAGAAAATCAGGCACATATTTCACACATCAGTTTGCCTAAAATGTTTCAAACCTCTTAACTGGTCTTCCAGTCTATACTTTCTACCGAAGGCAGGCAATTCAGCAGACATATAACATGTAACCTGTTAAAATGCAAATATACTTATTCACACACAGATCTCTCTTCAGGCACATTAAATAATGTCTGTTCCCATTTCCTTAACATTCCCTTTATTTACAACTATCCTAATATTCAGTTCATTCTTTAAGGAAGAACTGAAATGCCACTTACTCCATGAAATGATCCTTCACATTTGTGAGAGAATTAATTCCTCTCTCCTCTGTTCTGTAGTTTTACTGGATTATTCTGTTATAATTATTTAATGTTCCTCTTTATCCCTAATAGTTCTTTTGGCTTTAGATTTTACTTTGTCTTATATTAATATTGCTATAGCTTAATTTTTTTGTCTTACGTTTTCTTTAGTCAGTATTTTACTAGAAGAGTTTTTTAAAAACCTTTTTATTGTTTTGCCTTTCCATGTGATTTTGCTTTAGACATGTCTCATAACTGTACTATAAAAAAAAATCCAATCTGGCTGGGCACGGTGGCTCAAGCCTGTTATCCCAGCACTTTGGGAGGCTGAGACGGGCGAATCACGAGGTCAGGAGATCGAGACCATCCTGGCGAACACGGTGAAACCCTGTCTCTACTAAAAAGTACAAAAAAACTAGCTGGGCGAGGTGGCGGGCGCCTGTAGTCCCAGCTGCTCGGGAGGCTGAGGGAGGAGAATGGCGTAAACCCGAGAGGCGGACCTTGCAGTGAGCTGAGATCCAGCCACTGCACTCCAGCCTGGGCGACAGAGCCAGACTCCGTCTCAAAAAAAAGAAAAAAAAAAAAATCCAATCTGATAGAATTTAATCCATTTATATTTATTGTTATTCTTGGCTGACTTGTACTTATTCCTATTTCCAAATCTCAGTTTCAACCTTTCCTAACTTTGTGATTTGGATTATTTGTTTAACTTATATATATATCTTACTTTTGTCATCTGGAAAACGTTGGTTATAAAAGTATCTACCTAATTGTAAAGAATCAATCAGTTAATGTATGTAAAATGCTTTAAATGGTGCATAGCAAATGCACAATGAATGCTATTGCTACCACCAGTGCCAGTACTACTGCTACTGTTTTACCTTGTTTTCTGTTTATAAGACTGTACTTATTTTATTTCTTTGTTTGCTTTTTATAATTTCCTGACTCATGGTAGAATAACTTTTCTATTCTTTTTTCCCTTTCTACTGGATTGAAACTATAAATTGTATTGCTATTATTTTATTGGTTACAATTATTTTTATTTATTTTTAAATTTACATACAGTAGCATTCATCTATCTGTTTGGTGTACAATTCTATGAATTGCAATGCATGTGCAGATTCTTGTAACTATCACCACAGTCAGAATTCTAAACAATTCCAAATGCACTATTTTCTCCCGCTGACCTCTGTAGTCAGACCCTCCTACTACCGCTAAAATCTGGCAATCATTGATCTGTTTTGTGTCTCAAAAGTTTTCCCTTTTTCATCTAAATGTAATCATAGAATATGTAATATTTTCAGATTGAGTTATTTTACCTAGAAAAAAAGGTCTTTGAGATGAATCTATATGGAGATCTATTATATTTTAATGATAAAAATTTTTTCACCAAAATTTAAAATTATTTAATATATCAACACTTTTTAAATGAAAAGATCTTAGCTATATGTACATACACTGACCTTCCATCCTTCTGTTTTTCTTCTTATGGTTGTCTAGAATTTTAATTCTACTTTTAAAAACATCATATTTCTTCATTTTTCAGGTAATTAAATGTAGCAAGAATGTTCTTTAATTCTTTCAATCACTCATTTTTTTTTCATCTTTTTACCCCTTTGTATTTACTATTTTTCTTATTGATGCACATTCCTTAATAGTTGTTTCATCAAGGGTCTATGAGTAGTAATTTCTCTTACTCTGTGTCGGAAAATGTCTTTTTTTTTTTTTTTTTTGCTATTTCTTCAGTGTAAAATGATAGTATACCTTGAGATAGAATTCCAGATTGACAGTTCTCTTTCCATTTTTAAAAGATATTTTCTATAGTTTCCTAGTCGTATTGCTGCCAATGAAAATTTATTGCCAATTTTATCAATTTTACTTTTTGTAGATAAGCAGTTATTCTTTCTGGAAAGTTTATATATATGAATATATCGTTATATATATAGTTATTCTTATAGAGTTATTCATATATATATAGTTGCTCTGTGTGTGTGTGTGTATATATATTTAGCTATTCTTCATTCAGTTTCACTAAATTCTGCTTAAGTATTATTTTAGTTTTGCTTTTTCAACTTGACCTTTGTTTTATACTTTTAATCTAAGAATATCTATTTTTATTCAGACTTGGAATTTTTATCTATTGCCTTTATTCTTTTTTTTTTTTTTTGAGACGGAGTCTCGCGCTGTGTCACCCAGGCTGGAGTGCAGTGGCGCGATCTCGGCTCACTGCAAGCTCCGCCTCCCAGGTTCACGCCATTCTCCTGCCTCAGCCTCCGAGTAGCTGGGACTACAGGCGCCCACCACCACGCCCGGCTAGTTTTTTTGTATTTTTAGTAGAGACGGGGTTTCACCATGTTAGCCAGGATGGTCTCGATCTCCTGACCTCGTGATCCACCCGCCTCGGCCTCCCAAAGTGCTGGGATTACAGGCTTGAGCCACCGCGCCCGGCTTGCCTTTATTCTATACTTTGAATTTTTTTAAGTATACCTGAAAGTCTCAACTGACATTTTATGTCTCTTAATTGCTTTTTTAAATACCTTTATCGTTTTGCATTGCATTTTAGGTGAATTTATCAATACAACATTTCAGTTCACTAATGCTTATCATTGACTGTGACTAGTTGAAAGTTTATTCCACTAACTTTATTTTTAAAAAATTAAATCTTTATTTGTATTATTCAAGATTTCGAATATACTTACTCTTCTTAGCTATTTGTATTTCATAGTATACGGTTCTATTTTTTTCCATATTATTGCTTCTCTGTATCTTTTTGAAAATCCTTAAGGTTTTTATACTGAAGTTGTTACCAAGATGTTTCCGTTTTGTTTTGTTTTGTTTTGCTTTCCCCCTCTGAAATACATTTATTTCCCACTTGTTGACTTCTTTGATTAGAACTTTTAACATTAATTTTTCATTACTGTTTTGGAGTTTTGGTTTGATATAGCAGATTAGTTGATGCTATTTCCATTGAGTCACAACTCTGAATCCCTGTCTCTTCTTTCATTTGATGGAATTTGTAACTTTTTTTTAACAACAGACAATGGTGGAACTGATACAGCATCAGTTTCTGGATACTTCTTATCTCTTGTATCAGTCACTTTAGAGCCTTAAACTGAGACATGAGAAGTTCCACTACCATGTGAATGACCACATGGAAAGACCCTGAGACTTCAGGGAGAGGGAGTGGGGCCCAGCTGATCCCAACTTTCCAGCCTTCTCTGCCGGGGAAGCTGGCATGTGAGTGAATCTGTCTCTGACCCTTTGTATCACCCCAAGCACCATCTGAATACAATCAAGGACTATAATTGATACCAGGTGAAGCAGAAGAATCACTCAGCTGAAGCCTGTTGAAATTTCTGACCCACAAAATTATAAGATAGAATGAAATGGTAATTGTTTAAGCCATTAAAGTTTTAGGGTGTTTTGTTACTTAGCAATAGATAACAGAAATGTGGCTTTATCTTGAATCTGTTTTCCCACCTCCTACCCACACTCCTGCAATCTCTGTACATACTCTTCTTGACTATTTGGGACGCTTCACTACATTTCCCCATTCCTCAGTCCAGAACTAAGACTTAAAGCTCCTATTGAGAGCAGGTGATACGGGAGGTACTGCAAACTGGAGTCACTGAGCCAAAAGCATCTTGGTCCTGTTCCTGACTTATACGAAGTACCGCCAGTATCATCCCTTCCCTCTGCTGGAGCCTCAGGAAATCTTCAGAGTGAGAACCTGGAAGTAAAGTGCATGAAAATGTGGAGCTCCACTAGGACTTGGACCCCCAGAAGTGTCTCACTCTCATGTAATTCACACTCAGCCTCCAAAAATTCATCGACAATCCATTTTAAATGTTTCTATGAGTCTATGGCTTCAGAGTTTATAGCTTCAGAGGCTTCTGTTCCAGGTATGTAGATCTAGGCTATGTCTCTTGGATATGCCTGTCTCCCCAAATTTCAGGGTGATGGTTTGCTGTACAGTCTCAGTCCTCTGATGGGTCCAAGAAAAGTCAGTGATTTTCAATTTATCCAACTTTTCCTTGTAAGGATAACAGCAGTGACTTCCAAGCTCCTTGCCTGTCCAACCTCAAACCAGAAATTAGTTAAGGCTTTTTTATTTTAAATTTTCATAATTTTTATAAGTATATATTACTGTTAAAAGCTTGGACCAGGATGCAGAAGCTCCAAGTGTGAAATTACAATTCCCCCTCCACCGCAAATTCTAAATATTTTCTTTATAATTCTTTTTCAGTGCATAAGGAAAGGTTTAAAAAAAAAAACTATATAAAACTATATAATCAGTCTAACATACACACAGAAATGTGCCACATCCTAAGTGTACAGAACAATGAATTTTCACAAAACGAAAGTCACCAGTACAGCTGGCAGCCAAGTAAATAATCAGAACATTACCACACTCCCAAGAACACCTCTATGCCCTCTTCAACTGCCCTTTCAACTTTACTAATTGCCCCCACTCCCAAAAGACAACTACTATTCTGACTTCTTACAGCATATGCTCGTTTGGCTTATTTTTGAACTTATACATGGAATTGTACAATATGTGCTCTTTCGTATCTCACTTGTTGGGTTTAACGTTAGGTTTTTAGATTAATCTGCACTATTGTACATAGTTCATTCTCACTGCTCACTGTGACAATTTATTTGTCCATTCTAAAATGTATGAAGATTTTCATAGTTTCCAGGGCTGCTGAAACTTTCTAGTACATATTTTTGATGAATATATATGTGTGTTTCTATTCGGTGTGTACCTCGGAGAAGTCTAATTGCTGGATCATAATGTTTGCATATTTTCAACTTTCATAGACACTGAAAAGTAATTTTCTGCATGGCTGTCCCTGTCTTCCCTCACTCCCTCATTGCCCTATCCCATCAACACTACCCACAATGTATGAAATTTCTGTGTGCCCCATATCCTCATCCACATTTGATATTTTGCATCTTTTTCTCTTTTGCTGTTCCTAAAGTATATAGTGGTGTTTCACTGTGGTTTTAATTTTATTTTCCCTATGAGTAATAATGTCGAGCATCTTTTTATGTTTACTGGCCATTTGAGCATGCCATCCATTATGATGGACTTTTAGTCAAGTCTGTCTTTCTAGCTAGACTGGGAGGTCTTTCTAGGCAGGGTTCTTATCATTACCTTTACATCTCTCAAAATCTGCCATGATGTTGTTCTTTTCATGTGCCTTTCACCCAGTGTTACGGAGATACCTGCTTAATTGAATGAACATATAAAACATATACGTACGGTCAACTTTTATATCCCAAGCTGCACTTAGGAGCCACCACAAGGATTATTCCTGAAAAATCAAATATGTAAGTTTTAGATTTTAAGAATTTAAAAGATCTCAGTAAATATTTATTTGGTGCCTAGTATACATTGGGTTTTGTGTGAAGCTGTGCTGGTGGAGGGCTTATGGGTGAATCAGAGACAATTATTTTACTCATGGAGCATTTAGACCATGTGCTGGCCTAGATTAAGTGCTGGTTTTGAACGAGCCCGCCTTTAATATAAGACCTCGATGTATATTCCCCCATCTTTCTGGTGCAATTGGATAGGAAAAAGCTGATGTATAGTACTTTAAGCATATGAACATGGAAGCTACTTTGAAATTTCAGCTTGTGAGATTTCTGCCTAGTAATTTTCTAAAAGGAAAAAAAAAAAAGTAAGATTTTTCACTGGTGTTTTTTTCAAAAGTGGTATGAAGTGTGTTTTGGAGATGAAAACATCCAATTACTTGGTTCCTAATTTCTCAGCTATCCTGGACAGTCTCAAGTGTCACTGTGGGTTTTATTAAAGACATTCTCTTCCCAGTCTGACACAGCTTTGTTATCCTCTATAATAGCAGAGCTGCGACCTCCACCCTGAGGAGACGCTCTTCCTGGCACTAACTATGACACCTAGAGATTTCATTTTGCCTCAAACACTTTCCTATTTTCCTCCCATAACTGTGAAAAGCTCCTCTGTGGAATCAGATACTTTATGCAGTAGGTACACACACTGAAAAAAATGACTTGCAGACTGTGGACAGCCACCTCCCAAAGGAAAAATACTGTAGCTGTGAAGGTGATGGCCCAAAGCCAGTTTCTCCACGGTGCTGAGTGAGACATCCCATTGTGTACTTATGTACTTTTTTAAAGGTATCTTCATTCTGCTTTTCTCTTCTAATCAACTTCTGCTACAGAAAGTAAAGAGAAAAATGAACCCTTCCATGGAGAAACTACATATGTTTAAAATATAAAGGGTGGCTGTTGTTTTCTTCATATTCAAAATGATTAAAAACTTTTCCCCTATTGAAGATGAGGTGACATGCATATCTCAACAGTTACGATGATTCACACGCCCATTTCTTCACTCCGTGCTCTGTGAAGTGATAAGTACTTTCGTAGCTCATGTTTCATGGAACTTGTGCCTGTAAACTATTTTAGGATTTCTGGCCTAATGCACTTTCCCTCAATTATAGTTAAAATTCCATGGGAAGGTTTCCACATACCATGAACTTAAGCATGTCCTAGCAGCCACAGCATGGCAGCTGAACTTTCTTCCTCTTCCACCCTGTCTCTGGTTCCAGTGACTCGTTGCCAGTGACTCTGGTACCCACAGAAGAATAGTTTCTACAGGGAACCATTGTCCCCATTCCCCTCCTCTTCACCATGATCGTGGAAACAGATGACGCTGAAGTGCTCAAGGCGTCGAAGGCATATGTGTTCCCCCAAGACCCCAGCACATTAAACTCATATCTGATTCATGCAGAAATGGAGGGAGGCTGGGCGTGGTGGCTCATACCTGTAATCCCAGCACTTTGAGAGGCCAAGGCAGGCTGATCACCTGAGGTTGGGAGTTCGAGACCAGCCTGACCAACATGGAGAAACCCCGTCTCTACTAAAAATACAAAATTAGCTGGGTGTGGTGGCGCAGGCCTGTAATCCCAGCTACTCAGGAGACTGAGGCAGGGGAATTGCTTGAACCTGGGAGCTGGAGGTTGCAGTGAGCCAAGATTGCACCACTGCACTCCAGCCTGGGCAACAAGAGCCAATCACCATAAAAAAAAAGAAGGAGGAAAGGAAGAAAGAAAGAAGGAAAGAAGGAAGAGAGGGAGGGAGGGAGGGAGGGAGGGAAGGAAGGAAGGAAGGAAGGAAGGAAGGAAGGAAGGAAGGAAGGAAGGGAGAAAGAGAAAGAAAGAAAGAAAGAAAGAAAGAAAGAAAGAAAGAAAGAAAGAAAGAAAGAAAGAAAGAAAGAGAAAAGGAAGAAAAGAAAGAGAAAAGGAAGAAAAGAAAGAAAGAAGAAATGGAGGGAATACTTCTTTGTTTGCTTCACTGTTAATCTTTTTCTTTATTGAGTATGTCCCCAAGCAACACACCTATGCCCCATGTCTCACTGAGTTTCTAATGAAGGAACTCTTTCTTTTTCCACCTGTTGTTCCTGTCCCCAGAGGCCTGGCTGGGAGACATATGAAAGTGACCAGCACCACGCTGCACTTAGAATCATCTCCCACTTCCAGTGACCAAAGCATTGTCCTTGGGTTAGGCTTGTATCCCCTACTCTCCCTTCGCTTAGCTGGAGTACCTCCCAGAGGGTGCCTCAGTTTCTCAGGAGAGCGGTCTTTTGTGGGGGCTTACCCTCCAGTTCAGCTGACTGAAATGTCTACCTTCTACCACGCTCACAGCTTCCTTACACCTTTTTTCTAGGACTCCACCACCACTACTGCCCTCAAAGCCCTGACCACATGCCACAGCATTTATTCATGAAAGTACTTTTCTTGTTGGTAAATACAATTAGTTAGAAAACATCCGTAGTTATCCATTATCCAAATAAATAAAACTCAAGTTTTGTATTTTGTGTTCATGAGCTTCTCTGTGTGGTTTCTGAGATTCCAGATCGCTTTGATACTTTTTCAAACTTTCTGCTTGCCTTTTTTTCTGAGATGCACTAGCTGTTTCCTTACCTCATTTAACTGCAAATACCCACATGGCATTTAAGTCCTTGCTTTTCTAGTCTGGCCTGACCTCATCTGAAACCTCCTTACCTATTGCTTTGATTACCACAATGTGGTAATTACACTATGTGGATCTCTTTTGATCAGTCACAGATTTGACTTTTTTTGGTCTATTCAAGTAATATTTTTCCAGATACCATTATGTGCCAAGAGCTGTAGTCATGATGAATATACCTCAACATATACTCTTAAGGAAGGCAGAAAAGGAAAGAGATGATGAGATAGTGGCAACTTAAGACAGTCATATGAAAAAGGGATGAAAGGAGCACCTATGAGAGATGACAGCCTTAACAGGTAAGGTAAGAGAAGTCTTCTTGCATTGGCTACTGTTTATCCTTGGCTCAGCTCTCAGTTATTCATCACCTTCTTGCAGTAACCAGTCCCTGACATATGACCTTGATTGAGACAGTAATTGTGCTTCATCCTCCTTCCCATACTAATATGTCCAGGGATAGACATATGACCTTAGTTGGGCCAACTGAAGACATTCCCCTAGAATTTTCCTAAGAATTCTCTATCCTCTTTGGTATAGTGGCAGTTGCCTGCCACTGTGTTTACAAAAAGCCTGTTTGTAAAAGGAAGAAATTAAGTTATTATATTGCGGGAGTGGGGAAAGGAGGCAGGATCCACAAAGAGATCTGGCAACAGGTGTCCCTAGATCAGGCCATGCCTGAAGTCCGGTCCATCACCATTCTTTCTGTCAATATAGACTTCTTTTTGTTGTTGTTGTTATTGTTTAAGTTGCTTCAGGTTTTGTTTAAATTGGACGGTTCAGGATTTCAGTTAAGGATTGCAACTAAAAGAGATGCAATTTAAATGTTCTCTAAAGGAGGTGATGCCAGAGTTGAGTGCTGAAGAAGGAGAGGAGCATCACAGAAACAGAATGCACTCTGCGCAAAGGCTGCAATGAGATGGAAACGTGAACAGTGAGGACATTAATGGAGGGGGAGAGGACACTCCTCAAGGATATTGGAGAATCATTTCCACAGGAGACCAAGCAGAGGAGTTTGAGGTTTTACCCTGAACACAATAATAAAATAATCAATTTTAAGAAGATAGCTTTGTTACCTCAAATTTTTTACTCAAGTTCGTTTGGAGAATGACTGGGAATGGAACAAAAACAAAGCAAGGAGAAAATTTAAATAACTACTGTGTTACTCCAGTCAACAATGATAAAGACTTGAATTAAGGCAGTGGTCCTGAGAACAGACTAAAATGGTGGCTTTAAGGGAGAATAAAGAGGTGAAACTGCCAGGGCAGTCCTCGGGCCATCCGGGGATGAAGGAACCATTCCACTGAGATGGGGGACATGAGAGGCATAGAAGGTCTGGAGGGAAGATGAGGCATTTGCCCATTGTGCCTGGGAGCTCAAGCTATCCTTTAGCTATCCAAGTCACCACCAGATGAATCTTAATAAAGTACTCTTTTCAATGTATTTCTTCATCTGTGAAAAGATTGGGCAGGGAGAATAAGTTTAGATTAGTTGATCTTTAAAATTACTTCAGGTGATTAAAAAAAACTGATTATGTGTCACTGCCAAGGAATCTTCACAAAGATTCAAATTCTAATCTCTCACCCTAGATTCTAAACCTTCCATTTTCATTTGGCCTCCCTGTGCCTCTTTAATCTTATTTACAGATGCTTTCCGTGCCACACTCTCTGCTCTAGAGAGAGCAGTTCCTTCCATGTTCCTACAGATGCTGAGTTTATAACGCGCTCCTGTACAGCATCCTCTTTTCCATTTCTTTCTTTAACAATTGTCTTAGCTTGGCTAGTTCTCCATTCTATTAGGATGCCTTCCTTCTCCATACTCTACTCTGTCCTGGGGCCCTTATATGTCTTCTCTGAACATGCACTGTACTCAACTCCTATGTAATACAATCAGTCGTACATATTCTCTGTAATTTAGAGCTCTAATTATTTCATATGTGTTGGTTTGCTTTCTAAACCTAGTGCTTCTTGAGGGTCTTTGGTGTCTGGAACAGTGTTGGGTGAATTGTAGAAGCATCATATAAGTCAGTTATACATGTTCTTCACTTCTCCTGGAATCTTCCTCCACCTGTACTTTGTCACAAAATTCCATTCATACATCCTATAAGATACAGTTCAAAGTTTGTCTCCTCTGTGAAGCTAAGCCCCAGACTGAAATGAATTATTTACTCTATCTTCATATATATGTAATATACAATATATATTTGAATATTTGTGCATATTTAAGTCATAATATTTTTTAAATAATATAGAGCAGCATTTCCAATAATACATATAATAGACAGATTTATTTTAATATTCCTAAGCCACCACACCTAGTACAACAATTACTTAAGCCTTGGAAATATTTTTGCAGAGAAGAGGATTTCGTATTTGTATCCATGAAGTCCCATTAGCACATTGCAGCATGAGGAGAAGGTTGAGCTCATCCAGGGAAAAAACCCATCAGCTGACAGAAAGCAGGTGATGAGATCTCTCACCAGATTAAAAAGGGAAGGGCAGCAACTCATTAGGAAACACAGAGATGTCTGCTTAATTACTTGAAAAATGTCTGAGCCAGTACATTTTATGACACCTGGAGGGTATAAACATGCCCATAAATTTAATTAATTTTCTTTCTTCTTTCATTGCACCTGTATGGCCTAAAGGAAAGGAAGTCTAATGAAAGTACAATCAAGCACTTCTGCCGGACTTCCACAGTTCATTTGGGCAATATTCAGAAAATGAAATACTGAATTTTCTATCAGTTTATGGGGAGAAATGTATTTGGAAAAATGCAGCCCAGCAGTGAAATTAGTCCCATGTCAAACTCTGATCAATGGCTTCTTCAGCTTTATTTCCAAAAAGAGCTTAAATCTCTTTATAGATGTATTAAAACATGTTTAATACTCATAAATCTCTAGGGAGAAAATCAGAACTAGACATTATTTTTTTTCTTGGAGGAAAGCATTATATGAGAACTAGAAGACTTCGGGGAGTTGGTCAGAGCTATAGAGCAAGTAGCCCATTGCAGTAGCATTGCCCACACTTCTGTTAAAAATCTTGAAATCTATGATATTGCTATTTTTATCAATTGAAATTATAATAGTAATGAGTATGCTTGAATATCCATTGCAATATTACATCATTTAATGAGTTCTCACTCTTTGCCAGAGACTGTACCAGTACTTTACATGTCTCTTCTTGAATCCTCATAAAACCACTGCAAAGAAAGTAATAACCCATTTGAAATGACTCCCAGAAAGATTACAGGTCTTATCCAAGGCAACATAGCTAGTAAGTTTTGAAAGTAGGACTCCAATCCAGGTCCTTTTGGCTCCATAATCTGTTCTCATTTAATTTTGTTATATGAACAGTAATGTCAAGCCATTTTTCTGCTTGTTAATTCAGTGTCACTGAACATATGAAAAGTTTATAGACACATCTTGTTTTCTTAAAAGAATTTTGACATCGTTGAGCTTTGAGTAGTGAATTATTCATTGGAGTTTCTGGACATAGCCCGAACAATATGCCCTCCCAAGAACTTACTGAAGAAAACTTCAACTGTGTTTGATTTTGACCCAGAATATACTTGTCTGCATCTAGTTTTTCCTATAGATACCAGGAAGGGGTGTCTTCCTCAGTGTAGGAGAAAGGGAAGGAAACTTATTGCGTATTGAGCTCCAACTTTGTGCTCACTATACATCCAGCCTTTTGCGTGTATTAATTCACTTGATATGAGTTATGTGGGGAGAAAGGTGACCATTCATAAGCCTGCTATCAAGTAATTCTCATTGGGAACATCCCAGGGCAATGCTGCCAATTCCCTTGGCATTCCACTTTTAAAAGACGTGGTGGTGAATGCTAAGATTTATAGTCGAACATATCCTGAGGTGATTTGAAAATTGCTACTAGATAAAAGTGAAATGAAATATTTTCATTTTAGCTGTTAAATTTCTCATTCTGTCATGAAATACCATAGTTAGTGCTGTTTTCAGTTTTTATCTCTTGTAAACTCATTGACTGTTAATGTTTAGTGGGCCCATAAACTAATTTGAATTGATCTGATTTTGCACAATCAAGCCCATTACACTTGTTTCAATTTTTTGCATCACAGCTTTAACATCTGGAAGCTATGAAAAGCACAACAGCCTGTCTAAAGAGACTGTCACAAGAAATCATGTTAAAGGACATATTATTAAGACCTGGCTAACCATCGGCACTAACGCTCCTGCCACGCTGTCTCCATTTCTGTATCCAGCATCACAGATGGGAGTAGACAAGAGGGGTGGAGCATGCGTGGAAGGCTGCTCTGTAAGCCTTAGTTGGGAATTGCATTTCCCAAAACAGATTACTTTCTAGGTACCTACTAAGCTCCCCAACCCATTCACCCTCCCATTGCCCTCTCTGATTGGTTTATCCCAAGCAGTTATTAAACTAGCTATGATTAGTTCCTCAGTGATTCTTTGGACTTAATCAGGTCTAGCTGACATATTTCTGGGACACAGTGAGAAATACTTTTGTATTCAAGTTTCTGAACCATCATGTGTGTATCAGTATGGCTACATGCCTTTGTAAACCAATAATTCTGCCTTTGAAAGTGCAACATGTTAAAAAGAGTCAGCCTGTGATTATTTTCCAGCCATAGCAAAGGAGAACTAAGGCACCAAATTCATTCACGTTTTTGCATGCATTATTAACCTTTATTTGTTTGTTTATTTATTTATTTATTTAGAGATAGAGTCTCACTTTATTGCCCAGGCTGGAGTGCGGTGGCATGATCTTGGCTCACTGCAAGCTCCGCCTCCCAGGTTCATGCCATTCTCCTGCCTCAGCCTCCCGAGTAGCTGGGACTACAGGCACCCACCACCTCACCTGGCTAATTTTTTGTGGTTTTAGTAGAGACGGGGTTTCACTGTGTTAGCCAGGATGGTCTCGATCTCCTGACCTTGTGATCTGCCTGCCTCGGCCTCCCAAAGTGTTGGGATTACAGGCATGAGCCACCGTGCCCAGCCTTAACCTTGATTTAGATTAATATATATTTGTGCCTTTTGCTATTATATTTTATTATTTTTTGCATTTTTATTGGTTTGTAGGTTTTAAAATATATTTTGGATACAATCCTTCATCAGACACATGTATGAAAATAACTTCTTCTAATTTTTAATTTTTCTTTTCTCTCTCTGATAGTTTTAATAAATAGAAGTTCTTAATTTTAATGAAGTGAAATTTATCAATCTTTTACTATCGTTGCTTTTTAAAGTTTTTAATGTAATAGAGTCCGTTGTGTCATTCTTATGCCTTTGTGTCCTCATAGCTTAGCTCTCACTTATGAGTGAGAAGATATGGTGTTTGGTTTTCCATTCCTGAGTTGCTTCACTTAGAATAATGGTCTCCAATTCCATCTAGGTTGCTGCAAATGTCACTATTTCATTCCTTTTTATGACTGAGTAGTATTCCATGGTATGTATATAAACCACATTTTCTTTATCCACTCGTTGATTGATGGGCATTTGGGCTGGTTACATATTTTTGCAGATGCAAATTATGCTGCTGTAAATCTGCACGTGCAAGTATCTTTTTCATATAACGACTTCTTTTCCTCTGGGTAGATACCCAGGATATCTACCTTGGTCCATTTGCTGGATCAAATGGTAGATCTGTTTTTAGTTATTTAAGGAATGTTCACACTGTTTGTCATAGTGGTTGTACTAGTTTACATTCCCACCAGCAGCGTAAAAGTGTTCCATTCCCTTTTCACCACATCCACGCCATCATCAATTTATTTATTTATTTATTTTTTTGATTTTCTGATTATGGCCATTCTTGGCAGGAGTGAGGTGATATCACATTGTGGTTTGATTTGCATTTCTCTGATCATTAGTGATGTTGAGCATTGTTTCATGGGTTTTTTTTGGCCATTTGTGTATGTTCTTTTGAGAATTGTCTATTCGTTTCCTTAGCCCACTTTTTGACGGGATTGTTCCTTTTTTCCTAATTTTTTGTTTGAGTTCCTTGTAGATTCTGGATATTAGTCCTTTGTCTGATGTATAAATTGTGAAGATTTTCTCCCACTCTGTGGGTTGTCTGTTTACTCTGATGGCTATTTATTTTGCTGTGCAGAAGCTTTTTAGTTTAACTAATTATCATCTATATATCTTTGTTTTTGGTGCATTAGCTTTTAGATTCTTGGTCATGAAGTCATTGCCTGAGCCGATGTCGAGAAGTGTTTTTCCAAAGTTATCTTCTAGAATTTGTATGGTTTCAGGTCTCAGATTTATTTAAGTATTTGATCCATTTGAGTTGATTTTTATATAAGCTGAGAGATGAGAATCCAGTTTCATTTTTCTGTATGTGGCTTGCCAATTATCCCAGCACCTTTTGTGGAATAGGGTGTCCTTCCCCCATTTTGTTTTTTGTTTGTCTTGTCAAAGATCAGTTGACTGTGTTTGTCTTCATTTCTGGGTTCTCTATTCTGTTCATTGGTCTCTGTGCCTGATTTTATACCAGTACCATGCTGTTTTGATAACTATGGCTTTCATAGTATAGCTTGAAGTCAGGTAATGTAATGCCTCCAGATTTGTTCTTTTTGCTTAGTCTCGCTTTGACCATGCAGGCTTTTGTTGTTGTTGTTGTTCCATATGAATTTGAAGGGTTTTTTTTTTTTTTTTTTCTAGTTCTGTGAAGAATGATGGTGGTATTTTGATGAGAATTGCATGGAATTTCAGGATTGCTTTTGGCAGTATGGTCATTTTCACAATATTGATTCTACCCATCCATAAGCATGGGATATGTTTCTTATTTGTTTGTGTCATCTATGAGTTCTTTCAGCAGTGTTTTAGAGTTCTTTTTGGTTTTGTTTTTGTTTTTTTGTAGAGGTCTTTTTACCTCCTTGGTTAAATATATTCCTAATAATTTAATTTTATTTTCTTGCAGCTATTATAAAAGGGATTGAGTTCTTGATTTGATTCTCAGCTTGGTTGCTGTTGGTACATAGCAGGGCTACTGATTTGTGTACATTAAATTTTTATACTAAGACTTTGCTGAATTAATTTCCTAGTTTTGGAAGCTTTTTGGATGAGTCTTTAGGGTTTTGAAGGTATACAATCATGTCATCAGCAAACAGAGAGAGTTTGACTTCCTCTTTACCCATTTGAATGCCCCCTTCTTTCTTTCTCTTGTCTAACTGCTCTGGCTAGGACTTCCAGTACTATGTTGAATAGAAGTGGTGAAAGTGAACCTCCTTTTCTTGTTCCAGTTCTCAGGGGGAATGCTTTCAACTTTTCCCCATTCAGGATACTGTTGGCTGTGGGTTTGTCATAGATGGCTTTTATTACCTTAAGGTATGTCCCTTGTATGCCAATTTTGCTAAGGGTTTTAATCATAAATCGATGCTGGATTTTGTCAAATGCTTTTTCTGAGTCTATTGAGATAATCATGTGATTTTTGTTTTTAATTCTGTTTATCTGGTTTACCACATTTATTGACCTGCAGATGTTAAACCATCTTTGCATCTCTGGTATGAGACCCACTTGATCATAGTGGATTATCTTTTTGATATGCTTTTGGATTTGGTTAGCTAGTATTTTGTTAAGGATTTTTGCATCTAGGTTCATCAGGGATGTTGGTCTGTGGTTTTCTTTTTTGGTTATGTCATTTCCTGGTTTTGGTATTAGGGTGATACTGACTTCATAGAATGACTTAAGGAGGATTCCCTCCTTTTTCTTAAAAAAATGTATTTTTATGGAGTCTTGCTCTGTTGCCAGGCTGGAATGCAGTGGTGTGATCTTGGCTCACTGAAACCCCTGTCTCCTGGGTTAAAACAATTCTCCTGCCTCAGCCTCCCGAGTAGCTGGGACTACAGGCATGCACCACCACGACCAGCTAATTTTTGTATTTTTAGTAGAGATGAGGTTTCACCATGTTGGCCAGGATGGTCTCGATCTCTCTTGACCTCATGATCCACCCTCCTCAGCCACCCAAGTGCTGGGATTACAGGCGTGAGCCACCGCACCCAGCAGATTCCCTCTGTCTCTAGCTTTTGGAATAGTGCCAATAGGATTGGTATCAGTTTTTCTTTGAATGTCCAGTAGAATCCAGCAGTAGATCTCTCTGGTCCCAGACTTTTTTTTGTTGGGAACTTTTTAATTACCATTTTAGTCTTGCTGCTTGTTAATTGGTCTGTTCAGAGTTTCTATTTCTTCCTGGATTAATCTAGGAGGGTTGCATATTTCCAGGAATTTATCCATCTCCTCTCGGTTTTCTAGTTTATGCATGTAACTGTGTTCACAGTAGCCTTGAATGACCTTCTGTATTTCTGTGGTATTGGTTGTAATATCTTCCATTTCATTTCTAATTGAGCTTATTTGAATCTTCTCTCTTCTTTTCTTGGTTAATCTCGCTAATGGTCTATTAATTTTATTTATCTTTTCAAAGAACCAGCTTTTTGTTTCATTTATCTTTTGGATTTTTTGTTTGTTTGTTTGTTTGTTTCCATTTCATTTAGTTCTGCTCTGTTCTTGGTTATTTATTTTCTTTTGCTGAGTTTCAGTTTGGTTTGTTCTTGTTTCTCTAGCTCCTTGAAGTGGGACCTTAGATTGTTTATTTGTGCTCTTTCAGCTTTTTGATGTAGGCATTTAATACTATGAATTTTCCTCTTAGCACTGACCTTGCTATATCCCAGAGGTTTTGATAGGTTATATCACTATTATTCATTTAGAAGAATCTTTTAGTTTCTATCTTGATTTCATTGTTGAACTAACAATCATTCAGGAGCAGGTTATTTAATTTCCATTTATTTGCATGGTTTTAAGGGTTCCTTTGGAGTTGATTTCCAATTGTATTCCACTGTGGTCTGAGAGAGTACTTGCTATAATTTCAATTTTCTAAAACTTACTGAGATTTGTTTTGTGGCCTATTATTTGGTTTATCTTGGAAAATGTTCCATGGCTGATAAATGGAATGTATATTCTGCAATTGTTGGGTAGAATGTTCTGTAAATATCTGTTAGGTCCATTTGTTCTAGGGTATAGTTTAATTCAATTGTTTGGTTGTTGACTTTCTGACTTGACTTGTCTAGTGCTGTCAGTGGAGCCCTGAAGTCCCCCACTATTATTGTGTTGCTGTCTGTCTCATTTTTTAGGTCTTGTAGTAATTGTTGTACAAATTCAGGAGCCCCACTGTTAGGTGCATATTTATTTAGGACTGTGATATTTTCCTTTTGGACTACTTCTTTTATCATTACATAATGTTCCTGTTTGTCTTTTTTTAACTGCTGTTGCTTTAAAGTTTGTTTTGTTTGATATAAGAGTAGTTGCTCCTGCTGGATTTTGGTGTCCGTTTGCGTGGAATATCTTTTTCCATTCTTTTACCTTAAATTTTTGTGAGTCTTTATGTGTTGAGTGAGTCTCTTGAAGACAGCAGGTACTTGTTTGGTGAGTTCTGCCATTCTGTATCTTTTAAATGGAGCATTTAAGCCTTTTACATTCAACGTTAGTATTGAGATATGACGTACTATTCTATTCATCATGCTATTTGTTTCCTGAAAACCTTGGTTTATTTTTCATTGCATAGTTGTTTTATAGGTCCTGTGATATTTATGCTTTAAGGAGATTCTATTTTGGTGTATTTCACACATTCATTTCAAGATTTAGAGCTCCTTTTAGAAGTTCTTATAGTGCTGGCTTGGTAGTGGCAAATTCTCCCAGCATTTGTTTGTCTGTAAAAGACTCTATCTTTCCTTCATTTGTGAGGCTTAGTTTTGCTGAATACAAAATTTTTGGCTGATAATTGTTTTGTTTAAGGAGGCTGAATATAGGATCTCAATCCCTTCTAGCTTGTAGGGTTTCTGCTGAGAAATCTGCTGTTAATCAGATTCTTTCCTTTGTCATGACTTTAGATAACCTGATGACTATGTGCCTAGGGGGTGATCTTTTTGCAGTGAATTTCCCAGGTGTTCTTTGAGCTTCTTGTACTTGGATGTCTGTGTCTCTAGGAAGGCCAGAGAAGTTTTCCTCAATTATACCCCCAAATATGTTTTTGGAAAAACTCTAACTTGCAGACCAATCTTCTTCCTCGGGAATACCAATTATTCCTAGGCTTGGTGGTTTAACATAATCCCAAACTTCTTGGAGCTTTTGTTCATTGCTTTTTAACTCTTTTTTTTTTTTTTTTGTCTTTAATCAGGTTAATTGAAAAGCCTTGCATTTGAGCTCTGAAGTTTCTTCCCCTACTTGTTCGACTCTGTTGCTGAGACTTTCCAGGGCATTTTGCAATTCTCTAAGTGTGTCCTTCATTTCCAGAAGTTGTGATTGTTTTTTATTTATGCTATCTATCTCACTGGAGATGTTGCTATTCAGCCTGTGTCATGTTTTTGATTTTTTTGAGTTGGACTTCATCCTTCTCTGGTGCCTCTTTAATTGGCTTAATAGTCAACATTCTGAATTCTTTTTTTGGCAATTCAGAGATTTCATCATGATTTGGATCCATTGCTGGTGAACTAGTGTGATCTTTTGTGGGTGTTAAAGAATCTTGTTTTGTCATATTACCAGATTGTTTTTGGTTCCTTCTCACTCGGGTAGATGTCAAAGGGAAGATATAGGACTCAAGGGCTGCTGTTGAAATTCCTCTGTCTCATGGGATGCTCCCTTGATGCGGTGCTCTCCCCTTTCCCCTAGGAATGGGGCTTCCTGAGAGCTGAAATAACTGCAGTGATTGTTATTTCTTTTCTGGATTTAGCCACCCAATGGAGCTACCTAGTTCTGGGATGGTACCATGGAATGTCTGCAAAGGTCCCGTGATGTGATCTGTCTTCAGATCTCTCAGCCATGGATACCAGCATCTACTCTGGTGGAGGTAGCAGGGGAGTGAAGTGGACTCTGTGAGTGTTCTTGGTTGCATTTTTGTTAAGTGCACTGATTTTGTGTTGGTTAGCCTCCAGCCAGGAAGTGGCACTTTCAAAAGCATATTAGTTGCAGTAGTATAGGGATGATCAGGCAGTAGATGGGGCCCTAGAGCTCCTAAGAGACTATGTCCATTGTCTTTGGCTACCAGGGTGAGTAGAGAAAGACCATCAGGTGTTAGGCATGTATAAGCTCTGACTCTCCTTGGGCAGGGCTTGCTGCCCAAGGAGTGTGGTTTCCAGACCAATGGAATTATGTTCCCAGGGGGATTATGGATGCCTCTGCTGTGTCACACAGGTTGCCAGGGAAGAGGAGGAAAGCCAGCAACCACAGGCCTCATCCAGCTCCCATAGAGCCCTCCTCACCCCCCGCCAACAGCACTGAGTTTATTTCCAGACAGCTGGTGGCCAGAGCTGAGAATTTGCCCCAGGCAGAGTTCCTTGGCTGTCCCATAGAGCCTGCAGTGGCAATCCACCACCTTCAAAGGGTCTGTGGATTCTCTCAGCTTTTCTGGTATGTTCCTGTGGTTGTTCTTGGAGCAAAAGTTTATGATGTGGGTTGCCACATGCTTCTCTGTCTGTTCAAGTGGGAGCTGCAAGTTAGTCTTGCCTTCTATCCACCATTTCCCTACCCCTTTCACCATGTTAAATATATCCTCTACATACGGTATCAGCTTTGGCACATATGCATGGCATAGAGGTTAAGAGATTGGTCTCTGAAGTCTGACTACCTGCCAAATCCTAACTCCACTACTTAGTAGCTGTGTGAATGGGGCAAAGTTTTTAACTGCTGTCTGCCTCAGTTTCCTCGTTTGTCAGGACTATGTCTCATAGGATTGTTGTGAACATTAACTGATTTAAAGGAATTAGAACAGTGTTTGACATAAGATAAATGCCTAATGCATCTTTATCATTAAGACCCTATGCATTTCCTAGTTATTTTAATAATACTGTTATTCACAATCAAGCACTATACCCTTATTGTGAAAAAGGGAAAAATACAGAAAATGAGTAAAAATGACATGTATTTCCCTTATCCCACCACTAAGAGGCAATTTATGTTACCATTTTGATATGTTTCATTCCAATCATTTTTTTAACTTAAAGTTTTCCACTTATTATCAATGGATATTATTATCAATGTAACATTGGTCAAATCATTTACCTTCTCTAAGCCTGGCAAACTTGTATGTAAAATAAAGGTAATTTAGTACCTACATTATAGGGCTATTGTGTGGATTAATTGAGTTATACCATGTAAATTACTTAGCTGGGTACTTGGCCTGTTTTTATGTTAAACAACATGAAATTGCCAATATTCACCATTTTTTTACTATGAAAAAGACAATTTCAAACAGTCCATCCTAATGAGAAGATCTCAATACATATATATATTAGCTTTCATGATAAGGCTCTACAGGGTGTGATGGTACAGAGCTAATTGCCCTTGGCCTTCAGCCCACAAAAAGACCACACTCCTATAGGCAAGGAAACATTTGTTGCAAAAGAAACAAGCAAACACCTGCAAGACAAAGCTGATCATGGCCTAACAAAGACAGGCTAAGTGTTGGAAGATTCCAAGCAAGGTAGACTACCTCCATCTGGAAGGATTCAGGGTGGCTCTATGATAAAGTTGACATCTGAGCCTGACTCAGAGCTGGAAGTCAACCTTTCTAGGTAGAGGGAACATTCAAAGCAAAGAAAGAGCAGTAGGAATGTACCGTGTGTAATTTCTTTGGTTAGAACATACAGTACATAAGGGCCGGAACTGGAAGGCAAAGCCTGTGTGTTTTAACACTCAGCACAGTACTCGGGCCATGGCCGGCACCTGGTATGTACTTGGACCAGTGCATACTAAGGGATGTGAGCTCTATTCCATAAAAAAGAGAGTGGGACATTTTTGACCAAAGGAGTACAATTGTCGGTGCCATCCTTTGGAAAGTTGAGTTGGGAATATATGTATCCTTGAAAACTTGAAGTGAAGCTCTTAGAGGCAGAGATACTTCTGTTTGTCCAGGGTCTTGCTAAGCTATCCAGCCTAATTTCCAACCTTTCCTTTCCCTTTTCCCCTACCTCCATCACAACTAATGTCTGACTCTACTTAATTTATTTTACTTCCTTCAACTTGCTGATATCTTTTCTTGTGTCTCAAACCTTCATACGTTGTTGTGCCTGCTTTGAAACTCCTTCTCTTCACCACTTGGCCAACTCCTGCTTATCTTCCATCTCGGTGGATACATCACTTGTTGTAGAAGGCTTTCTCTGACTCACTTTAGCCGGCAAATCTGGATAGCTTCCCTTCTGAGGACTCCCATAGCACCCTGTACTTCCCACATGTTATCTGTCACTCTGCTTGCCGCCTAACCATTACAGACTGAAAGTTCTAAAAGGGTGAAGACTATATAACATATTGGTTAAAAGCGGGAATTGAGAGATATGTATAAACCCAGTTCTGTATCCCGATTCTGCAATTTAGTATTAGAATGACTTTAGATGAGTTACTTCATGTAGCTAACATTCATGTCCTTATCTGTGCAATGGAAATAATAACAGAGACTAACTTTAGGGTTGGTGTGAGGAATGAAATGTGGTAGCATAGGCAAAGTTTAGCAGAGTGCCTGGAATATAATTAAGACATCATAAGTGCTTATTAAAGTTTTGCTGCTAGTGGTCACAATTGGACCCCTTGGAGTGCTCCACAGCAGTACACTACTGGGAGCATACTAGGTGTGCCAAATATTATTAGATGATAGAAACAATGCCCATGGAAATGATGCAGATGTAGATGTGAAAAATGTTTTAGAGGTAATAGCCAATATAACTTGGCAATTTACCTAATTATAGGAGAAGACAAGGGAGTGGGCAGTCTCTAACTCAGGCCTGAGCCTAGAGAAACCAAAGACCAGTGGTATTTTTTTTTAGGAGCAGAAGTGGATGGGTGAGACAACATCATCAATTCAGAACTCATTTGGGGAGCATACTGAGTTATATGTTTAGTAGCAAGCTCAACCAACATTTAGTCCTGGAGCTGGGGAAAGAAAGTATAGATGGAGAAAGACATGGATTTCATTTTAAGAAGGGGGACTCTTGAGTCAACACTTCTCTAACTTTAGTGTGCTTTGGAATAACCTGAGGAAGGTTCTAAGGGGCATGCTTCTGGGTTTTATCTCTGTAGATTCTGATCAATAAGTAGGTCTGTGGTGGAATATGCATTTTGACAAATAGCTTAGATGATTTCACTGTGACTTTGAACAAACTATTTATTATGAGTTTCAGTTTCTTCCCTTATTAAATGAGAATGGTATCTACCTTTTGAAGGGTGAAAAGGAGGTGAGAACACGCAGGTGTGTCTGTGTGTGTGTGTGCGCGCACGCGCACATGCGCATAAGGAAAGGAAGTAAAGCGTTTCTGGAAGAAAACATGGTATCCCATGTGTATGACAAGTCAGTAAAGGAAGGAGCAAGCAAGAAGTGAGAGAAGGTTAGTGAGTTTGACACGCAGAAGTCACAGATGAGAGAATTGTGTTCTTGGACAGCATGCTAAGGCAGGGGGAAGTTAGGAAGAGGGCAATGAGTGTTCCTTACTGATAGCATATTTAATGACACAGAAAAACATTGATGACATATTTTTAAGTAAAACATAGTATAAATCAAAATGACACTATGTTTTGTTATATCTAAGTAGTTATATTATGGGCAGTTTTTATTTTCTCCTTTTCATCAATGGTATTTATTACCATTAAATATTGGTTTCATAAAAATAATATTGGTTAAAATATTGGTTTCATAACAAAAAATGAACATTCTTGAATTTTCTGAGTGGAACTGAGAGAAAAAAGGTATCTCTGGGGAATTACAGGATGGAGAGAAAGACTTTTTCTTTTAAGATCAGAAAACATTTTTGCTTGCTTGTTAGAGAAGGTAGAGGTGGAGTCCGGAGAGGATAAAATCCTAGAAGAACCAATTTGGAATTCTGTCGATTGAAGGGTTATCCTTAGAATGGAGAAGGGAGACATTTTATGAAGAATTTAAGAGACAATTGATGAAAATGTTAATGACAATATGAGAACTAAAAGTACTATCCTTTACATGAGAAGTTTCAAAATGCCAGTTCAATTGTTTTAAGATATTTTAATTAGAGCACAAAGTCATGGATTTGATCCCCTAATGGACCAGTTAACTTCTTCTCATTCCTAAAGGCTAAATAACTTAAGCTAACATCAGACACCTGTTTTGTAGAAAGATATCAAGGGTCACCAAAAAAAAACCAAACAAACAACAACAAAAAAATGCCATGCAAGACAGGATGAATGGATCATTGCCGATTTATTGGTATCATGCAAGGAAAAGCACATATGTATCCATTGCTGAGGTGCTCCAGTATGACTTAGAAGCTAACCTTACCTGAAGATCTGATTGAGGATGTGAAACCGTAAATCAAAGCTCACATTGTAAAGTTTTCTTTCCTTGAAATGAACTGCCCTAAAATGTTTGCCCATAGAGATCTAAGAAACACATTTTCAGGAAAATTGGTGCTTATCTGGACACTTGAGTTGCATTGGTCACTGATTTCTAAGGCTGGTGATTTATGATATCATCTTTCATGTAATGAGTTTCAGTTTTCCTGTATATTCAGACTGTTTCAACCTCTCTAAACCTTCCCCACTCAGGGAACTCATCAAGAGGATCATGGAGCACAGTCCTCTGAGAAGAAGCTATTTGAGTTACTTCTTCTGTGGTCAGACATTTGTTGGTCCCTAGAGCTTTACTAAATGGGATTTGATTCCATTTACCTGCCTGGAATGCTGCAGTTTTAAGTACTCCCTACTGGATTCCTGTCTGCAATGTCTTCTGAAATGTTGCCTGGTAGTATAACAGAAACTGCAGGGTTGCAGTGCATTCAATTATTATGCAGGAATAATGAGAAATTAAATAGCATCCTGATTCACAACTGAGGCTGAATCTGTAGCTCTTAGAAATATGGATGTTGGTGTCAGACAGAATCTGTTTTGAGACCCACCTCTGCAAATCATTAGCTCTAAATCTCTAAGGCTCAGTTCCTTAACTGTTGTATAAAAGTCGCTTCCTTTATAAGGTTATAGTGAGTAGTAAATAAGATAATGCATGCTTATTAATTAGTATAGTACCTAGCATATATTAATAGTAAATGCTTACCAAATATTAGTGGTTACTACTTCTCCTGTTACTGTTACTTGTCCATATACCCAGAGAGTATCTCCAGGAACATAAAACAAATGTGTCCCAAGGAAAGATATTAATTTGCCGCTTAGCCAGTACATAAGATTTGTATAGGAATGAAATTAGAAGAATTAGCATTTTTCCTTTCACATTTAGGGACTTTGGATAAGAACTTGATTTTGGATAGGTGCTCTCTGGGGGCAGTTTTGGGATGACCAGACACCAAAATCCAAGACATTATATCCATCTCCTAGGTCAAGGCAGTTGAGAAGCACTTGTTTATGGGACAAAGGAAAATAAAGTGTGAATTTAAAAAACAAAAATCTTGCTTGTCTTCAATGCTAGATTTTGTGTGAAAATATGTAAACAGGTTTGTGCAAGTTTTGTGTATAGTTCAGACTACATGGATTGGGGGTTCAAACATCGCTTTGGATTTAAACAGATCTGCGTTTGAGTGCCAGATAAATCACTTTAATATCTGTAAGCTTCTGAGCAAGACACATAACCTCTATAAACCATACCCTCCTCCCTCTGTGGAAACTAATGTAGATGCTGAACACCAGTTAGCGGAGAGCATGGCATGAGATAAATAATCAATACATGTTAGTTATATTTTTCTATGTGTGAATGTGGCATCAATATGTATCCAGGCAGACAACAAGGTTTTATCCCTAGAAAGTTCTCATGTATGTCCAGATAAAATCAAGAATTTGTTTTTCAGTCCTGTTACTCTATTGATATAGAAATGAATAACCCAGAGATTTTTTTTTTTTGTAGAATGCTTTCCAGGCAATTAACATATGAATTGCTCAGATAGCCACTGGGGACAATCACGCAGCCTAAGGAAGTACAGGGAGAAGGGCTATGGAGGCACAGGTTCTATGTGCCCAGTACTGTTCCAAGCACCTGGCAAGTAATCTCTTTTGCAAACCTCACATTAATGCTATGAGATAGGTAAATATCATCTGCATTTATAGACAAATAAAATAAGACTCAAAAAGATTAAGTATCTTGCCCAAAGTTATATAGTTTGTGAGAGAAGGCAGGACTTGAAACCTGGCCTGTTGTCTTTAAAGGCACTTTTAAGCTAGTGTCAATTGTGTAGCAAAAGCAAATGTAATATTGTTATGACTATATTGTGGAACACCAACAGAACCCCGATGATGTCCCGGTGTACTCTCGTGCATCTTAATTTGACTGAATTGATCCCAGATGTTAAATGCTAAACACACTGCACTGTTTTAGGTTTTTACTTCCTCCCTGCTATTCAAATGCAACCATTAACACAGTCAGGAAGTAAAATGTTACATCTGAGATAAATGCCATGTTCATTTTCCTTTTTTCCCTCTCTCATTGTGTAGGAGAAAAAATTTGTTATGAATGCGTCAACCGTTTTATTTCTTAGGAATAAAACACATGTAGGTTCACCTGCCTCCAGGGCAATTGTATGCAGACAAGGAGCTCAGCACCCAGCAGGCATGCATATAACAGTTTCCTACCCAACTATGTTTCTACTAACCTTACTTTCCTTAGCACCTATGGTGGTTTCCCCAGGCCACATCAGCCCAGGGGTGAAATACAGTGGTGGAATACCATTAACAAACAATATCTCTTTGACCTGTCTATACTTTCACTCTTGTGTGACCCCATCCCTACAGAAGCATTCCCTCAGTTATTACACAGAGATTTGCTCATTTACAGAGTCTTACCAGATACCAAAGACTGTCAGCTGGTTTCTTCCTCGCATGTTCTGACTTCCTGAAGTAATGGTGCTGTGCAGGCTTGTGTGAAGTAACTGGCTCAGTCTCCAAAATATATTGTTTTGGGGCCTCCAAAACAACATTTGGAATCTTAAGGATACTGCTTGGTCCAGCAACTGAGCAGCACCAAGAGCTTGCTATGTTCTCTGGAATTCCTGAACCCACACCTACTTCTGTATGCTTCAATAATGAGGGAATACCCAGCTCTCCCATTTGAGTGCTTTATTCTATAAACCGTAGTGGATCGGAGTAGGGGTGGAGAATCACACTTCCTCGTCCTGGGGTCTGAGTTTCAGCTCTTCTGTCTGGTTGCAGTGTGACTGTGGGCAATTATTTAATCTCTGTTTGCCTAGGTTTCCTCATCTGTAAAGTGGGGTTAGCAATAAGAGGACTTACCTCACAGGGTTGTATCTAGTCCAGAGTGAGAGCTCAGCAAATATTGGCCACTGTTAATATTGTATGAGTACTGAAATCTTGCTGGCTCTGGCACCCAGGATACAGTGCAGAGATTTTTATCTTCTTTCACTTTATACTTGCAGCTCCTCTCCCTAGGACTCAACCTTGAGCTGGAGGATGCTGTGAGTAGTAACCACTTGGGTTTATTCAGGAATGCCCTGCTTTCCAACTCTTTGGCACTAACATTCGTTACATTTGTGTGCGTTTATTATTCCTTCCTTAGGTTTGACTGGCTAGCTCCTCAGTCCCTTGGGCAAATCAATTTTGTTGGTACTAGGTTCGCAGGCATCCAAATGGGCTAAGATATGTCTGAGGTTTGAATCCTAGCTAAATTTAATTTTGGCTCAAGCTGGAAACAGGGATTCATATTCTCAATCTCTCTCTCTCTCTCTCTCTCTCTCTCTCTCTCTCTCTCTCTCTCTCACACACACACACACACACACACACACACACAAATAGACAGACACATAGGGTTATATTTTTCAGCCCTGAAACCTTCCATTACAATTTGGTTATACACTTGACTTCTTAGATATACTTGAATTCTTGTTAAATCTCATTCAAAGATACTGTTTCACTGAAATTTCAACAGAACATCATTGTGAAATGATGTTTTATATGAAACCTCCCAAGTAATCTTTCAATGATGCTAATTAGTTCTTCTTCAGTTACCTGAAACCAGAATTAAAGAGCTGTTCACCAATGAAAACATTCACTTTAGCAGTTTATTCAAGAATACCTATTTGTATGACTTCTAGATAATAAATTATCCCTTCTTTTGTTCTTATTCGAGTACTACATAAGTATCAGGTAATCCACATCTGCTATTCTTGCATCAACTTTAAAATATTTAATTTCTTTTCCTAGTTGAGATTTGAATCACAAGTAATCTTTTCTAGAGGCAAAGTTGAAACAATACCTCTAAGACAAAAATAGCATTATCCCTTATGCCAGTAATATTTGAACTTAGGTATTCATCTACTCTCCCACTTACCTGCTCTTTCTTAGTATTAATACACCATTCAGTGTTTGCTTGTTACATGCCAGGACATTTTACATCCATGAGGTCAGACTCAACTGTTATTTTGTGAACTATGAAGTGCATGTATATCATAGTTTTTCATTCAACACATCAGCAAAGATTCCAATCTAGGTTATAGTAAACTACTTGCATGTTTACAGAAAAGTCACATGCTCACTCCTGTTAAAGTATGGCAATCACTTCCATGTTAAAGTTTATTCCAGAATCTTGAAGTCAGCACATTTCCCAGTAGCTGAAAAACAACTGCAATAATAATAATAATTAATATTGACTGTGTGACTACTACATGCCACCCTCTGGGCGAGATAGTTGACAATAACTTTATAATGTATTCATTGTGCAAGTCTTATTATTATTCCAGTTTTATAAATAAGGAAAATGAGGTTCAGGGAAGTTGAATGTGCCACTGATATGGATTCAGATTCATATAATAATAATAATAATAATAATAATAATACTAGTGTTTCCTAATTCTGATGGGGCTATAAGAAAGACCTGAGTCACCAAAACCATCCCCATCAGCCAGTGGGGAGTCTCAGTTGGCGTCATGTATGAACCAGGTAAGTGAACGTAAATGGCAAGACAAGCCATCTGCTGTGGTCAGCCTTCCAGGGCTGCAGCATTGCTCCTTGCAGTGCATTTCTATTGAACTAATCACGGTTAATGTCATCAGAGTAACTTCTCAGTGAAGCAAGAATCTCCTCACCAGGAGGAAGCTGATAAAGATGTCTTGAGGATGCATGAAACATAGCCTTGGACTGGCTTCATGCTAGATGCCTTTCAAAGATGTATAGCTACATGTGTAACCTGGCAAGTTACTAGACTGATTGGAACTGCTCATATTGAGCAAAGGACTGGCTGCAAGTCTAGGAAAGTGGAAATGTCATAAATGAAGAAGGGTTCTTTGGATGGCAACCCCACTTAATAACTGATTGAAGGACAATCAATCTTTGCTCAATATGTATGTGTCCCTTGGTTGATCCGGCATTGGCCTTCTCAGCCACATCTGTATACACTTGATGTCATTTTCTCATCAAGTATGCCTTCTCTGAAAATAAAAGACAGCAAGCAATACTAAAGCTGGAATGATTGCTTCTTGGCCTTTTGGCTAAGATCAAGTGCAAAAGCTGGAATGGGAATATTCCATTGCTGCCCTCTCGGGCTCTTAATCCTGTCTGTGCAGAGCAACTTATTTATACTACAGAATTTATGATGTGTTTAATACATTTCAAAGTTTTTTCATTGATTTTAAATGAGAATTTATGGAAAGGGTTCTGCTCTGAAAAGAGAAGCAATTGGAAAAATGCTTAGAGATGGAGGTACCAGTGTGTTGGGCTGCTCTGTGGGGAGTTGGGAAGCTGATTCCTGTAATATTTTATCTTCCCTTCTCTCACTTCTAAAGATTGCTATGCCATGACAGGTTGCAAAAACTTTTGGGGATTTTTTTTTTTTTTAATTTAAAAATATTCCTTTGAGAGTCCCAAGTGATTCCTTCACTTAAGTCATAGTGCCTAGTATTTCTGCATTTACTGTGAATTCTGTTGGAAATAGCGATGATCCTCTGAGAGACAGCTGGAAAAAAATGCATTGGTTCCTCTCTTGGAGGAGGGAAATGTGTTTCCTGAGCAGAATTGCTCTGCTTTGTAATCTCATGGGAATATGTTAATGACCCTGAAAACTGAATTTGTTTTAGAAACACTGTTCTGTGGTTTCTGGGATTTTGGCTTATTTGTAAAGGTGGCAAAGACTGGTTCTAGAATTCTTCACTGAGGCAAAATATGGAAGATAAATTGAGGAAACTAAGTATTAAATATATAAATGATAATATTGGAACCTACTCAAAAATGTGTAGTTTCTTATTATTTGCTGGATTATTGTGGCTGTTTGTTGTACTAGTTTTATAATCACTTAAAATAATTATGAAAGCTAAAGAAATAATGATATCATAAGAAATTTTTACTTCTGGACATCCCTCGGTGTAAGAGTGATGTAAGGTCCCCACCCGTATGAGGGTGGGGGAAAAGACAGCCCTGATGCCCTTTCCTGCAGGTTCCAGTCAGTCCACTGATGGGCAGTCTGTGTCAGACAGATCCTTAGAAAGTCTGCAGTTCTTGCAGGATTTGTTCCAGATAAGAACAAATAAGAAGATCAGAGCTCTGTGGGAATAAAGAGGCTAACAGTGGGTACGGTGCAGCTGGAAGCTTGACCCAAAGAAGCATTTTTAGGACTCTGGAAAGACTGAGTCAATAGAATAGGATTTGAATACTGTTTCTTTACATAGCAGCCAAACAAATGATCTAAACCTTGGTTTCTTCACCTTGTTTTCATTTTGATTCTTGACCTTAGGTATGATTTTCTATATTTAAGATGGGAATATTAATAACAATATTTACCTTGTGATTTTCAAATCATGCATTATTTAGGAATGTACTTTTTAAGCTATAAGAGAAAAACAAGTTATTCCTAGGTCTGCCAAAAACTTTGAACACATATTTAATGCTAAGAGCCTAGAAATGTAGAGTACTTGACATTTGACTCCTTAGTTGGCCTTGGTAGATAATACAGCGGTAAGATGCAATACTAACCAATTTCAAAGATGAGTGAATTTCTTTCTTTGTACCACCTGAAGTATTCCCTAGAATGGATAGCTTCTAATGTGTTATCCATATATTGAATTACAATGAATAAAGGAAGTATTGTGATAGAATGGGAGAGAGCTTGGACTTTGTAATTAGGTAAAGATGGATTTAGAGCCAGTTTCTGATAATAACCAAATGTATGATGAAATACTTGACTGAGAGTCTCTGTTTCCTCACCTGAAGAACAAACATAAATATCCCTACCTTGCAGATTTTATGCAGAGATGATTCATGTAAACTACCTGTAGAATAAAAGATCAATACAATGCCGTGATGGCTGTGATGATCATCATAAAAATCAATTCTAATTAATAAGCTCAATTGCTGGCATAAATAGGCAGAGGTGCCCACCACTGCACCCACTCAGTACTGGATAGCTTCTCAGTACTGGACGTAGCCTCTGCACTGTCTTGAGTTATAGAGGTCAGGTGAGCAGACTGTGGAGCTGAGCAGCCTGACTTCAACTCCTGAATGCCATTTACTGCTGGTAAATGGTGGTAAATTCAGATAAGTAATTTATGCTAAATACAATTCAATGTGTCTTCTCAATAGATTGTATACTTTTTCTAGGACTATTTATGGTATTTTGGGGCTAATTCATCTCAGATGGCTAGTGATTTGCTCCTTATGATACGAGTAGGTTAGATTATCATACATTGCCAAATTAATTACAATTCTGAGAACTTCACCACTTGTTAAATTACATTGCCTCTCACAGAAGGGAAGATAACCAAACTGATGAACTCCTGGATGATAACCATAAAGTTCAGGCCAGTGAGGTGTGCAGATTGAAAGAAGGCCAGTTCCCAGTATCTGTAAGCTGGTCCTCGGTGGCCTCTGTCTACTTCACCATCTTGGATACTGCCCGGCCATGAAAGGAAGGCAAATTGTTGCCAAGGAGAATGAAATGAAATTAACATATGGCTACAATAGAAGAAACATATTTAGTCCATGTATTGACCCCTCCATTTAGAAAGTCTCAAGTGAAATCAGTCTGGAAACTTACCAGGCATTTTCCATACATCTGTGAGTATTTTATACTGTGGATGGTTTTCCCATACACAGAAAGAATAATGAAGGCCTCTTCGTTCAGAAACTCTGGATAGCAGCTTGGTACTATGTGGATATTTGACAGATCAAATTCTAAGGTTAGTCTCATTTGGTCCTTATTGTCTTAAGTCAAGGCAAATGGAATGAAGGGACACAATATGTAACCTTCTTTATTTTCTACTTACTAAAACATTTCAAGATCAGATCCTTTCCACTCTAATAGTATCTTTTCAAATGAAGGCAAGTACAGATCCAGAATAACAACATGTAAAGGACGCCTAATGGACAGTGGAGTTTTTACAGGTGAAATATTCCAACAAAATATTGGTAATACCCCATGCTTAAAGAAACCACAGAATGGGACGGGCGCGGTAGCTCAAGCCTGTAATCCCAGCACTTTGGGAGGCCGAGGCAGGCGGATCACGAGGTCAGGAGATCGAGACCATCCTGGCTAACACGGTGAAACCCCGTCTCTACTAAAAATACAAAAAATTAGCCGGGCGTGATGGCGGGCGCCTGTAATCCCAGTTACTCAGGAAGCTGAGGCAGGAGAATGGCATGAGCCTGGGAGGTGGAGCTTGCAGTGAGCCAAGATCGCGCCACTGCGCTCCAGCCTGGGTGACAGAGCAAGACTCCGACTCAAAAAAAAAAAAAAAAAAAAAAAAGAAAAAAAGACTGCTTAAACCAATTCTCTGTATACCTTTCCCTTCTTCCATGGTAACCAGAAGTTCTGGGTCTTGTGCCTTCCATGGTTTTTCCCTTTTAACAAATATGCCTTGTGTTCTTTCACCTACTAATTAGTGTCACCATGTGCTTATATTGCTAACAATTTAAATAGAGCAGTTCCTTTGAAAATATAATCTCCTTTTAAATGCATCATCATTTTGAAGTGGTCTCATAAATTTTGTTGCTGGTTTGGGACCTTAAACGGTATATTTATTTATATTAAAGTCTGCCTGCTGTTCATCTTGAGATATTATATTTGTATAGTTAAGAAAAGTGATGAGCCAAATTTAATTTTCTTTCTACTCTGGAATGCCTTGCATCTTGTAATCACCATTGATTGCCTACTTACTAGTCAGAATCAATAAAAGGAATAGAGGTAAAATTGTCCAATCTCATGTTTTGTAATATAATAGTCTAGTCAAAATGGAGGGTACTAATAGCATTCAGCTGCATAGACATTATCTGATAAAGATAGTGTGTATAGCTCAGACTACAGAGAAACAAATTAAAGCTGGAAGCTCAAATATTGGACTTTATTTTATTTAGGATAATGTTTATGTACAAATCTCATCAGAATATGCTTTTTCCATTTTATGGATAATAATATAATTTTTATTAACTTTTCATCATTTTAATTGCATTTCCTTTCACAGACCACTAACATGTTCTACTTTTGTTTCAAGGTTGTCTCTAATATGACTGATACATTTGCCTAAAATCCATCAATATGAGATTATGGAAACATTAAACCATATAGACCTGTGCTGAGAATAACAGCTTTCAATTTCAGGTCTATATAAATCAGCAAAACCTTGGAGATAAAAGAGAAGAAATATTACTCAGCAGTCAGAGACTTGGTCTGCTATTTTTAAGCATTCACATTTCTCTATTGATTGTGCTTTGTAGATTTCAGAAAATACTTTTATTGAGCTTAAATATTTCTAACAGGATTGTTGTTCATATGAAGTCTCTTGAACTCTAGCATTCCACAGAGAGTAGACTTTAGATCACTCAATGATATTCAAACTTTTAGGTCTTTCAGTAAACATTCTTGATTTTTAAAAGAAATGCGATGTGTACAATTTCAAAGCCCATCCTGAAAGGAGCTTCACTAAGGAAATCAATCTTAGAAATTGATAAATTATATCTTTTATTGGAAAAGAAATTGTGCTCATGGCATTTTGGAAAACATTCAGCATGATGGTCATGTTCTTTTAGTGAGTTCCCTGCCGATCATGGTCTTCCACTATTCCCCACGTCTAGAAGCCAGAACCCTTCCCCAGATAGCTTTCAAATACAGTGATTAGAGAGTGTACATGGAATAGAAATCTTACTTGTAGATTTTGATTAGGGATTAATTACTTAATTTTCTGTTGCCCATTCAGGATGGTTAATGACCATATGGCTTTGACATTTTTTTGCTCCTTTTTTTTTATTATTATACTTTAAGTTCTAGGGTACATGTGTACAATGTGCAGGTTTGTTACATGTGTATACTCCTTTTTATATTAAGTTTTACTTACTGGAAGCCTTGTAATTAGAACCACCTTTCCTATCTCATGTTCCTGTCTTCATTGGCATCTACTGTAAAGCAATACAGGATTTTTGTTTCAGAATGAAAGTTACATCAGATCAAGGGGCGGATAATTACCTGAAATAATTTTGCCTGTATTGTTCTGTCACTTTATACCCTGAAGCCCTGGAAATAGGCTTTTTGGTTATTGATTTTTACCTTTATATGGGATAAAATTTTGTAATAGAGAGGGAATAACTTATAATTCTAATAGCATAATGACATAATGGGCTAGGGCTGTTAAGAGAGGGGGATTTGAGATGGAGTCTCACTCTGTTGCCCAGGCTGTAGTGCAGTGGCATGATCTTGGCTCACTGTAACCTCTGTCTCCTGGGTTCAAGTGATTTTCCTGCTTCAGTCTCCCGAGTAGCTGGGATTACAGATACCTGACACCAGGCCCGGCTAATTTTTATTTTTAGTAGAGATGTGGTTCCCCCATATTGGCCAGGCTGGTCTTTAACTCTTGACCTCAAGTAATCTGCCCACCTCAGCCTCCCAAAGTGCTGGGATTTTAGGCATGAGCCACCAAACCCAGCCCCTTTTCAGTTTTTTTCAGAAATATGTGTTCAATGAGAGTCATTTTTAATGCTTATTGAGTGTTTACTCTGTGGCAAGCACTGTTCTAAATACTACATATATTTCCTCTTTTGATCCACACAGCTATTTCATGAGGTAGGTATTATTCCCGCCTATTGTATGGATAAGAAAACTGTTGCACAGAGAGGGTAAGTAACATGCCTAAGATGATACAGCCAAAAAATTACAGAGGCAATATTTGAATTTCTCTTCTTCCCACTCTTAACAACATATTCTAATCACATATAAGCCCAAGGTCAACTAGTCCCCATGGAGAAAACATTGAGAGTAGGGAATCTTTTATTGGATAAAAGCCAGTGATTAAAATGAAGTGTGAGGATGTGTTGCCATTGAACCCACAGCTTCTAAATTTGTCAACACTGGAACCGCTCATGCAGTATCAAGCCTTATGCATGGAACAAGGGGACAGGATACAGAAAGATGGGGCAAGGCCTCCAGCAGAGTATCATGCATAAGCACAAATGAAAATGGCCCTTGGGAAATAATAGCAGCTAACTTTTATTGAGTGCTTTCCATGTGCTAGAGTCAATGTAATGCAATGCTTTATTTAATACAAGCTTCCTATAATTATTCCAATTTTATCAGTGCAGCAACTGGGGTTTTAAAAGGTTAGGTAATTTTCCCAGGGTTACATAGCTGTAAATGACAATAGGAGAGATCAACTCCCTTTGTCTGATTTCAAAGGGCATGCTCTAGGACTTGTGATTTCAGTTCTGACATGGAAAGAGCTTAGAAGCCATCACTATTGTTTTAAAACCAAGAAAAACCTGGACACTGAAAGTCAGTGACTTCAGTGGACCCATTGGACTTTTTGGACCCATCAGAAATGTAGTTACAGGGCAAATCAACATCTCAAATTCCAGAGAGACAGGCACATTCAAAGAGAAATGACCTATATCTGCATACCTAGCACCCAAACCACTGGAGTCACATACTGGTAGGAACACGTCAATGATGATTTTGATGAATTGTTAAACACCGCGTATAGACTGTTGTGGATGTGAAAAATGTCAGGGAACCTCAGCCTCTGGTCCCCTCACTTTCATGGGCTTTACCTTCAGGAACCCCATCAAGTTCTCATGATGAAGCTTCCATCATTGCTGTGGTTGGAAGGAATTATTGCAGTATATACCCAGAGCGTTCTCCATAACAAAGGCTTTATCTCCACAGTAATAGACTTTATCCTCAGTTAAGGAAAGTATACTCCATCCACTTTAGATCCCTTTAGCCTACCAATCTCACCTAATAGAGAAAGAAATAGGACATAGGGGTCAGATCTTCAAGGAAATATAATGGGAATGCTGCAGCCAGGGAAGGATATTGGGAGAGGGTGGGAGTGAGATTAGCTATGCCCCTGTAGTAACTTTGGAAAGACTACATCCCACTGTTCGGGGCTCACTAAGATACTGAAATTTAATGAGAAGATTATAGAATGCTCCCCTCTCTCACACTCTGCCCCCACACCAACAGAGTTCCAGTGTAATAACAATGGATTACAGCTGAAAAAGCTGCAAGACACAGAATCTCAAAGCCAAGAAGGAATACATCGTCAAGGATACCTATATGCATTTTACACATGTGTGCACACGCGCGCGCACACACACACAACAAATCTAGGCATATCATGTTCAATCTGCAGTAAATCAAAAACAGAGAAAATGTTGAAATTAGCCTGAGAAGGAAAACACCTTACTTTTAGAGGAACAAGTGAAATTATAGTGGACTTCTGGTCAGAAATTATTCAAGCAGGAAGAGCATGGAGTGAAATACTTAAAGTGTTGAATAAAAAACATGCCAACATAGAATTCTATATCCATCAAAGTTATCCTTCAAACGTGAAGATTTAAGTTTTTCAGGCAGAAAGAAGAGCTTATAAGTCAGAAAACAGGCAGACAGACCGAAGGCATATGTGTTATTAAACATAGGAACACTGAAGGAAGAGAGAGGCAGAGTGAAGTATACAGATGATGATCCAGATAGCCAGGGTTTAAGGAACTCAGAGTATGGTCAGAATAGGAAAGATTACTTAAAGCCCCTGTATGCCATCTAGGCTGAAAAATGGTTTCTAATGTCAGATGATTTGGCTATGTCCCCACCCAGATCTCATCTTCAATTTGCATGTGTTCTGAGAAGGACTCAGTGGGAGGTAATTGACTCATGTGGGCAGGTTTTTCCTGCACTCTTCTCATGATAGTGAATGAGTCTCATGAGATCTGATGGTTTTAAAAATGGGGGTTTTGGGGTTTTTTTTGTTTTTTTTTTGCCTGCTGCCATCCCTGTAAGATGTGACTTGCTCCTCCTTGCCTTCTGCCATAATTGTTAGGCCTCTCCAGCCATGTGAAACTGTGAGTCTAATTAAATCTCTTTCTTTTGTAAATTGCCCAATCTCAGGTATGTCTTCATCAGCAATGTCAAAATGGACTAACACAGTAAATTGGTACCAGAAGTGGGATGTTACTGAAAAGATACCCCAAATTTTGGAAGCAACTTTGGAACTGGGTAACAGGCAGAGGTTGGAACAGTTTGGAGGGCTCAGAAGAAGACAGGAAAATGTGGGAAGCTTGGAACTTCCTACAGGCCTGTTGAATGGCTTTGACCAAAATGCTGATACTGATATGGACAATAAGGTCCTGGCTGAGGTGGTCTTAGATGGAGATGAGGAACTTGTTGGGAACTGGAGCAAAGGTGACTCTTGTTATGTTTTAGCAAAGAGACTGGTGGCATTTTGCCCCTGCCCTAGAGATTTGTGGAACTTTGAACTTGAGAGTGATGATTTAGGGTATATGGCGGAAGAAATTTCTAAGCAGCAAAGCATTCAATAGGTGACTGGGGTGTTGTTAAAGGCATTCCTTTTTATAAAGGAAGCAGAGCATAAGTTTGGAAAATATGCAGCCTGACAATGCAATAGAAAAGAAAATCTCATTTTCTGAGGAGAAATCCAAGCCAGCTGCAGAAATTTGCATCAGTAATGAGGATCCAAATGTTAATCCCCAAGACAATGAAGAAAATGTCTCCAAGGCACATCAGAGGTCTTCATGGCAGTCCCTCTCATCACAGGTCCAAAAGCCTGGGAGAAAAAAGTGGTTTCGTGGGCCAGGCCCAGGGTCCCTGTGCTATGTGCAGCCTAGGGACTTGGTGCCCTGTGTTCCGGCTACCCCAGCTGTGGCTGAAAGGGGTCAATGTAGAGCTCAAGCAGACCATGGCTTGAGAGGGTGCAAACCCCAAGTCTTGGCAGCTTCCAAGTGGTGTTGAGCCTGCAAATGCACAGAAGTCAAGAACTGAGGTTTGGAAACATCTGCCTAGAGTTCAGAAGATGTATGGAAACATCTGGATGCCCAGCCAAAAGTTTGCTGCAGGTGTGGGGCCCTCATGGAGAACCTCTTCTAGGGCAGTGTGGAAGGGAAATATGAGTTCAGATCCCCCACAGAGAGTCCCTACTGGGGCACCACCTAGTGAAGCTGTGAGAAGAGGGCCACTGTCCTCCAGATCCCAGAATGGTAAACCCACGGACAGCTTGCACCATGAGCGTGGAAAAGCTGCAGACACTCAATGCCAGCCCATGAAAGCAGCCAGGAAGGACACTGTACCCTGCAAAGCCACAGGAGTAGAGCTGCCCAAGACCATGGGAAGCCACCTCTTGCATCATCGCGACCTGGATATGAGACGTGGAGTCAAAGGAGAGCATTTTGGAGCTTTAAGATTTGACTGCCCCACTGGATTTCAGACTTGCATGGGGCCGGTAGCCCCTTTATTTTGGCCAATGTCCCCCATATGGAATGACTGTGTTTATCCAATGCTTGTACCCCATTGTATCTAGGAAGTAACTAAGTTGCTTTTGATTTTACAGGCTCATACTTGCCTTGTCTTGGACAGGACTTTGGACTGTGGACTTTTGAATTAATGCTGAAATGAGTTAAGACTTTGGGGGACTGTTGGGAAGGCATGATTGGTTTTGAAATGTGAGGACATAAGAATTGGGAGGGGCCAGGTGTAGAATGATATGGTTTGGCTGTGTCCCCGTGCAAATCTCATTTTGATTTCCCAAAATCAAAATGTTGTGGGAGAGACCCAGTGGGAAGTAATTGAATCATTGGGGCAAGTCTCTCTTGCACTGCATCTGTGAGCGTGAATGAGCCTCATGAAATCCGATGGCTTTAAAAATGAGAGTTTCCCTGCACAAGCTTTTTTTGCCTGCTGCCATCCACGTAAGGTGTGACTTGCTCCTACTTGCTTTTCACCCTGATGTTGAGGCCTCCCCAGCCACGTGGAACTGTGAGTCCAATTAAACATTTTGTGTGTGTGTGTAAATTGCCCAGTCTCAGGTATGTATCAGCAGCATTAAAATGGACTAATACATAATGCTTTCCATGTTCCTGGCATTGTCTTGTATTAAGGACAAAAAAAAAAAATGAATATGGTGTGACCCATACACCTACGAAGCTGTGCTCCAGAAAGAGGCAGAGACAAACTGTTATCACCTGTTCATTGATTTGTTCAACCCAGGATTTTTTGAATGCTGACTTTGTACCAAGCAAGGTAGTCATTGCTAAAATGAAGAAGTATAGAAAGTGCTATGAAATCACAAGTCAGGGAGCAAATATAATGCTTAGGATTGTGAAGGAAAACTATACATGGATAACAAGAGAGTTAGGCCTAGAAGGAGTAGAAAGTATCAGATAAGAACGTGAGCAAACAACATAGGCTGCCAGAATGTAAACAATCTGAATGGCAGAGATGGAGCACTAGAAATTTCTGATTTAGAAAATTTAATGAATATTTTATACTTTGTCTCAAATCAGTCTCATGGATTATGTAGCAAGACCCAGATCAAAGACAAACAGTAGATTGGAATAGAAATGAAAGGGTGGGACAGGCTTGATATCTCATTTTGAGTTTAAATATCAGATCTGAAGTACTCCACATTGTTCTACCATTTTTTGGAATTGACACCTGAGATTAAACCTACCTGACATTCTTTATCCAAGCAAGAGTAAGAAGTCTGTTTTCTGGAGGATCGCTGACTCTTGGTCAGAGATTAAGTCCTGTCATTCTGAAAACCACAGCAGTGATAGATAAATAATTTGACCAAAATCCAACCATTAAGAGCCTGTAATTTATTATTCAGTCTGTCAGACCCCTGACTGGTATAGGCCACTGGAGCCATGATGTTTAGTGATGCTAAAGAGAGAACAAGAAGCCAACACTGACTTCTGGTTCAGGTTGGCTTAGAGTTGGGGTGTGGGGCAGAATGACTTAGGACAATAGCTTGGGTCAGGTGGTTAAATTAAAAAAAAAAAAAAGTCCTTGATAGTGGAGGTGGATCTCAATATAAAATGAATCATGAAATAAATTGAAGATAATACTAGGACCTCTATAACTGTTCTGTTCAACAACAAGGTCACTAGCCATTTAAATATAAATTTGAAGTCATTAAAATTAAACACACAGATCATCAGTTACACTAGTCACACTTCAAGTGTTCAGTAGTCACATATACCTGGTGGCTACCATGTTGGACATCACAGACATAGAACATTTCCATCAACGCAGAAGGTTCCATTACACAGTAATGTTTTGATGTTTGTGGAGTATGATGATACAATAGAGAAATGCAATTAATGTCTTTCAAAAACAACTACAAAATTGCTATTTAAAAAAAATAATAATAATGTTTATATTTTGGAAGTAAATACAGTAAAGCTCTTGCAGCATAATGCCCTAACTTTGCCAACAAACATTTGTAGGGATGTTTATCCCTTTTGAGTGAATATCCTTATTATTATTGTTATTTTTACACATTAGGACATTTACTTTTAGTGAAGTCAGGTCACTTCACACTAGCAGTAAATGGTGACGGTCAGTAGTTGAAGTCAGGCTGCTTAACTCCCAAGCCAGTGTACCTGACCTTTGCACTCCAGAAGAGCCCAGAGGCCACATTTAGGACTGAGGGGCCACCTGTGGGTGTGGTAGAGGGCAGACATCTCTGCCTGTTTATGCCAGAACTGAACTTAGTAGTGAAGGTGTCCATTCTGTTTGTGCAGTGCCCTGCTGCAGCCGTCATTTGATGTTGTAATATCACTTCTGCCAAAAAATGTGCACATTCCTCTGCAAATCCTTCTTGATCTCTGAAAAACATTACATGTATTAAGTGCTCTTCATTAATACTTGACTATCTGTTGGGTGTTCGTGAGTCCAATTTGATTTTCGTTGTTCAGTTAGTGAAAAAAGGTGAACAAACTATATGCAATATGAACACACTAGGTTTTTCTGTAGTGAAGACTGATGTAAATTTAACCAATTAAAAATTTTTAACAAATAATTTTGCCACCTACACTCTTAGGTTTTTTTTTGGGGGGGGGGAGATGACAGATCTAAAATAAATTTCTTTAAAATCACTTTGGATTTTTTTTTAAGTATTAATTACATGATTCTCTTACTTTTTGGAAGTAACTATTGAAATTTCCTCATTTAAAAATATTTTTAATAGTAATAAAGCAGATTCTTACTAAATATTTTGGGACTAAGGAATTTCAGATAAAATGCAGTTTTCAGGCTGTGACATGGACCTTCTACTCTTTTGGAAAGCTTTGGATCATTTGTGATTGACAGTTCAAAAATACAGTGATATGTTGTGTCTAGCCCATGTCATGCTGGAGAATACTAAATCAATAGTAACGTTATGAAAACCAGAAATCAAATGCAAAATAGTTCCCCTGGCTTCCTGCATAATGACATTTGCTCTTTTGATAAATTACTAATGGGCTCCTGGACAGGAGACCTCCTGGAACAACCAAGCGTGGGTATAAATGGAAAGGAGGAAGCAGCAATATTTACTATACAGGAAAAAAATTGCCTTCAGTTAATGTTCTATACAATGTTCAAATGTAACTGAATTCCACATTATGATAGGATATTAGTAAAGAGGCCAAGAACAAGCTAACCATAAACCACAGTATTTTAACCCTACTGAAAGTTGTTTTAACCCTACTAAAAGTTAGATGCATGCACTAAATCATGCATCCTACGACCAGAACAACTCAAACAGGACAAAGCATCAGTGACCAAAGCAACAAAATACCAATAGATGTACCACAGTTCTACTTGAAATACCCTGTTCCCTCAAGAAAATGCAGTCATTGGCACAAGGGCATCACTACTATACCATGTTTTAAAACATTTGATTGCTTAATTCAATTTGGGGGATAACTTGTGCCAGGAACATATTTTAGGGCAAAAAAGTGGGGAGGGCGTCATATAATTGTCTTTAAAATCCTGAACCATCAGTTTTACTTTAACTTCTCGGGAAAAAAAATCTTGAACTGACTTAAAAGAGTTGTGACCTCCTGCATCACAGTGCTCACAGACGTTTTAGTTAAAGTTGTGATTATGAAATGTACTATAAATATATTACAGTTTGTTTGATCTTTAGGCCAGGCATGGTGGCTCATACCTGTAGTCCCAGCACTTTGGAAGGCCAAGTCAGGCAGATCGCTTAATGAGCCCGGGAGTTCGACACCACCCTAGATATCATGGCAAAACCATGTCTTTACAAAAATACAAACATTATCTGGGCGTGGTATTGCGTGCCTGTAGTCCCAGCTACTCGGAGGAGTGGGGGTTGCAGGGGTGGCTTGAGGTAAGAGAATCCTTTGAGCCCAGGAGGCGGAGATTGCAGTGAGCCAAGATTATACTACTACACTCCAGCTTGGGTGACAGAGTAAAAAAAAAGAATGTTTGATCTCTTCTCTCTCTCTCTCTCCCTCTGTCTCTGTGTCACTCTCTCTCTCTCTGTATATATGCATATGTTACATAAAAATTTTTATGAAGTATATCCAAATACCATCTAACTCAAAGGCTTTAGGAATCTGTGGTAAGAGAAAGTCTTCCAACCGCATAGTTGTATTAAATAGTGTAACAATTGCAGATCAGCCTCTGAGCTGTACTGAACACCAGATAATACCATATAAGATGTGTTAAGTAAAACAGCAAACCAGTCTGTGTTTCCTACACTTGTGGTCTAGTCTACAAAATGAACATACCTAAACCTTTGGACTCACTCTCATCCTAACCTTGTGCTATACTTATAAGGTAGCTGCTATGTTTTTATATAGAAAATGAACAGGAAGACTTGCTTTGTTACAGTAAACAAAAGATCTCTTCCCTCTCTCCACCTGACCACCTCTTCTCCCTCATGTGGCTGGAGCTCACTGAGCTGCTGAAGTGGGAACATGTGTGCTTTAGAAATACCTTTGTTTTGTTGGATTTGTAATTTAATTGGGAAAAAATTTTATATTGAGGAGTTAAATGCAACCAGAGAACAAAATAATAAAAAGCCTTATTTGAGAAGAAATAACTCTTTGGAATAAGAGGTTAGCATATGTCAATATGTCATATACAGGGAAAGTGAGCTTTTGATTGCTTAGAGGTAAGGTTGCCAGAGGGTTTTTGATTTAAATTTCTAAGGCTTGATCAGAGCATCAAGGGGTTTGTTGAAAATCCTTGTAACTTGTGAACTTGACTTTTATTCCTTTGAAAAATTATACAAAATATTTTTTGCCCACATTTATATTCCATGTGGCATGTTTCTCCTTGTAGCTTTGCAGCTATTCCTGTGCAGGCTTTATACTTGTTATAACATCAGTGGTTGAATTGAATTTGAACATTGCTAGAAAAAAAGTAGAAAGTTTTTAAAGAGGAAAAGTGACCCCAAAGTTGGCTCTAAAAATGTTTCAAGCTTGCAGAATCCCAAGAAATAACCTAAGCGAACATGAATCGAAACTATTTAAATAAGTCATGGTACATCCTTAAAATGGAATCCTATTTGCCAACTTGAAAGATCAGATCCAAAGCTATGTTGAATGAAAAAGAAAAGTCCCACCACTGTTAAATACCTTGGTTTGTTCATTCAATATTTTGATGTACATATACATAGAATATATTTCAGTGAGAGAATTGTATAAAGTTGGTTGTGCTGGGGTTTTTTTTGTTTTTATTTTTTGAGATGGGGTTTCACTGTATTGCCCAGGCTAGAGCGCACCAGCTGTTCACAGGCACAGTTGTAGTGTGCACTGCAGCCTTGAAGTTGTCCTGCCTCAGCCTTCTAGTAGCTGGGACTACAGGTGTGTGCCACCACAGCTGGCTTCTTATGCTGCTCTAGAGGAAGGGAAAGGAGCTGTGTCTCAAGAGACTGAGAGGTTTTTTTTTTTTTCCAATGTATGATTCTATGCACTTGAATCATTTTAATATAAGGATAGATACACAGATAGAAGAAAACTATTCAGTTCCTTACGCCCTCACTCTTTAAATATATTATTTTCCAAATTTTGTTAAAACTAGGCATTTTGTCCAGTGAAGTAAAGTGGCTATAGAAAAAGTTCGGAGATTATTTTTTATTTTGAAATGAAAAATGAAATTAGTAACAAACTTGGAGGCAAATTAACCACTTAGCAATCGAGCGTCTTTCAATCCATGGCAATAACTGCTGGAAGATAAAAACATATTGATATAATAAATACATTTGAAAAAGACGCCTATCATTGCCTCTAATGTATAGGTTGCTAACGTCATATATAAGCTTGCCTGTTATTTTAAAATATTTACTTTATATACATAGAAACCAATAAACAAGAGTATTAGTGTTACCTACATTTGCTTATCCTGTGGAGACAAAGGTAGTGGTAAAATAGATACAACTTAAAATTTAAGCTATTTATTTGTCTCTTATGCTGCCTGTAACTTTTTTTTTTTTTTTTTTTTTTTTTTTTTTGAGACGGAGTCTCGCTCTGTCGCCCAGTCTGGAGTGCAGTGGACGGATCTCGGCTCACTGCAAGCTCCGCCTCCCAGGTTCACGCCATTCTCCTGCCTCAGCCTCCCGAGTAGCTGGGACTACAGGCGCCCGCCACCTCGCCCAGCTAGTATTTTGTATTTTTTTAGTAGAGACGGGGTTTCACCGCGTTAGCCAGGATGATCTCGATCTCCTGACCTCGTGATTCGCCCGTCTCGGCCTCCCAAAGTGCTGGGATTACAGGCTTGAGCCACTGCGCCCGGCCTGCCTGTAACTTCTAAAACTCATGATTCTGAAAAATTAAAAACTGTTGACAATTTGGTTTCCCCTCTAAATCCGCATCATTTTAACTTGTTCTGAAATGTGCCACGTGAGGTATCCTGTATTATGCGCCTGCATCTGCTGCTGCTCCATAGAAACCGATGCTGCTGTCTTAGAAATAACAGGTTCCGTTTTATTCCCTAATAGACACTGCCATTATGTGAGATCATGTTCGAGCTTTAAATTTTTCCACTCTGTATTTCTGTTTTCAGTTTATCTTATGGAATAAATGGTCCCTTATTTCAGTAATTTTGTATATTGTTATATTTTTGAGTTTCCTTTCTCTGTGTCTCCCTCTTCCTTCCTCCCTCTCCTGCCGGCTCAAGGTGTTCTCTCCCTTCTTCTCCGTCTGTCTATCTGTCTGCCAGTCTAGCTCTCTCTCTGACACATGCCATACACAGATCTTCTGAATGAGGTGAAGAGTGTGGCGCGAACAGCAGGACCTTGACCGTGGCACAGTCTGCACTGTGCAACTTGCACTGGAGAATTTAGCTGTCACTTTGGAGCCTGATAGAACTAGTGTGCAGTTCACAAGCCCCAAGTCCTGAAAGGGAAACTGCATCTGGTGTCAGCACAGTTCACTGATAAGATTTTATCTTTTCTCCTGCTGATACTGATAGAGCCATAGCCAGGTGAGCAGTAAATAAAGAAGATTTATTGTGGGCTGGATTTGTTAGCTAACAGTACTTTCTCGGAACTGTATCAAAAAAAGACCCATAAGTATTCATCTTTCACATCTATGGAGCTCAATAATGAAAGATGTGGTGGGGGAGGGACAGCAGCAGGAATTTATCCAGGCAAATTCCTTTTAAACAATGAACACGTCATATACTATCAGCCTAATCTGAA